>NC_141151.1:124381816-124431816 GCF_053477565.2 Lygodium microphyllum | reverse complement strand
GCATTGTATTCACAAGCTAATTGAATACCATATACAAAAACATTGGGTGTGGTTAGTAAATTTTCTATCCAGGGAGGTAATGTCTCGTCCCAAGGAGGAGTGCACCCTTTGCAGCCAGTTAGAAGAGTTTGTGGGCATGCGATGGATGGAGTGCCTGAGTCAATCCACCACTTGGAAGGTACAACCCAATCTATACCATCAATACCAAAGGAGACAGGTAGCCTTCCAGACTTACCTACAATCTTGGAGCTTGAGATGGAGGCAATGATTGATACATTGATGTCCATGGATGTCGAGACTTCTGATTCTTTTAGAGAGGAAGCATCCATGCTATTATATGATGGGTGCCAAGTATCTCGCCTGAAGACACTGCTTGCACTCCTAAGTGTGCAAGCAAAATATGAGTGGAGCGATGCGAGTGTGATCGAGTTGTTCAGATACCTTGTATGTACACTTCGTTGATTTCTTTTCGACACTATCATTAAAAACATTTGTGGTCATTCAAGGTGTTTTATGATTTTTTTAAAGGTTACTGAAGTATCGTATATTATCACTTACAAATACCATATCTAAGTCTCGTGATGATGCACGATACGTTTTACAAAAGCTTGACATGGACTACAACAGCATCCATGCATGTATCAACGATTGCATACTGTTTCGAGAAGAATACGAGACTATGGAGACATATCCAAAGTGTGGTGCTCACAGGTATCGATAGGACTTGCAAGGGCAAACCATCCCTCAAAAAGTTCTTAGACACTTTCTGCTTATCTCCTGCATAAACTACATGTTTCGTATGTCCGACATGGCGAGCTTGACAACATGGCATGCGCAGAATAGATCCACAGATGGAGTTCAATGAATATCAACAGATTCAGTTGCATAGAGTCACATTGACTCTACCTTCCCAGGCTTTGCCCGAGAGCCAAGAAATTTTTGGCTTGGTCTTGCTATGGATGGCGTGAACCCATTCGGTGTGCACTCAACTTCTTATAGTGTGTGGACTATAGTCCTTGTCAACTACAATATCCCTCCATGGCTTTCTACAAAGAAATGACATCTCATCCTTACCTTACTCGTTCCCAGCCGCTACAAAGTCAAACATATAGACATGTATCTTCGTCCATTAGTCGATGAGCTTAAGATTTTGTGGAAGGAGGAAGTCACCTTGCAAGATATGAGCAAGCGTGATGGTCGAGGGTCCGCCAATATTTGAGCCATTCTCATGTGGACCGTGTATGACTTTCCGGGATTCGGAGAGTGCTCATGTAAGTAGGTTTCCGTTCTCGTTGGTAATATCTATCATAGCTCGTTCAAGTTTGTATTCACTAGATAGAGGTGTTCGGACACATGTCTGCTTACCTCAGGTTATCATGCATATCCATTGTGTAGACCACAGCTAGATTCCGAAATTTCATGAACCATGAAGAAGATGGTATATCAAGGACATGCCGCTTTCTTGCTAGAGGGTCATGAACTCAGGAAAGGTTTTCTTAGACAACCTCCAGCATGTATGAATTCCCAAAGTTGATACGAGCTGAAAATGGTCCACACAGAGTCACATCCAAATGGAATGTGACGGTTCTCAGTTTTCTATGAGTTGCCATATTGGACCCACTTACAGATTAACCACTTGTTGGATCTCATGCATATTTTCAAGAACATGCCGCTTGCTATGGGACCACATCACAGGAAAGAGAGACACTATAGGGGCACAAATGGATTTAAAGGTGGTAGGCAAGATGGAGGCACTTTGACTGCAGTCGAGTGCTGATGGTCACTTGCAACTACCTCGTGCTCCTTGGGTTTTATCCACTAAAGAAGAGCGCATTATGAAGCAAATAGTCAAGTCTATCCGCACTTCAACGAATATGATGTGTTCTCTCCGGTCTGTGTTTTCTAAAGACAACCAATTATTAGGGCTAAAATCCCATGATTGGCATAAGATATGTCAGGTTTTTACTACGAATGGATTATAAGTGGCCTGCGTATTTTACTATTTGGAGTGTAGTCGTTGTTCGTAATGCTTTCTCGTTTGTGGCAATTTGTACTACCGATCACGATTGCAGGATGCCTTATTCTAGAAATACACGGGGCAATTTACAAGTTGTCAAATTTAGTGCAATGGATCTTACAGAAGGAGATTAAGACGTCCTCTATTGAATCCGCGAGGTGGGGAGTAGTGGAGACGGTCTGTCTCTTTAAGAAATACCTATCTACCAGCATGCTCACGATACAAATCCACCTTCTTGTGCATTTTGTAGATGAAGTGGAGGTTACTGGACTTATCCATACATGTGATGGATGTTCTTCTTAGAGCGCTTCATAAAAAACCCGAAAGGCTTTGTGCGACAACAAGCTCTATCAGAAGGTAGCATGGCTGAAGGTTGGTTGGTGTCTGAGGTGCTAGTGCATATTTCACAATGGCTATCAATGGTGGATTCAGTCAACAATATGCTATGGTCACTAAAGGATGATGATAGACTAACCGGAGATGTGGTGGTCGGAAATGGGGTAGAAAAAAAATGGATGCTGCAATGGAGGACAAAGTGAATCACTTTTGTATGTTGCACCATGCCTCTATGGAGACGTGGCTCGCTAGGTACTAGCAAGCTAGGAAAGATCGAGAGGAAGCGTGATCTGAATTTCGACGTAGTATACACCATTGACTGATTTGATATCTCGAGGGCATGGAGGAGATGTCACAGTTTATGTCAACATGATGGTTGCATGGAGCTTTGACCGCAGCGTCTTACGAAGGGGCTGAGGTCTCAACCAAGGAATGAGAATTCTCGAGGGGATGTAGTCTAAAGCTGATGACATGTTTAGGGTTTGTCGTATCTATATTTTATATGCGACAACTAATTGAGTGTTTCAATGTACAATACAAAATATATAGTACAGTGTGGTCGTGTGGACGACATTTTTGCATGGAGCATATTGACAAAATGCGCTCCACAACAGATTCTAGTATCATGGCAAGGTTCGAGCAAGAGAGCTGACGACGAGCACCAGATCCAAACACAGTTATAGATGAGATGGAGTATTTTGGGAACTTGCAAAGTATTATCACGGCGGATTACCATAGCTTCTCCATAATCCTATTTGATGTGCAGTGGTTCAAAGTGGTACTTGAAGGAGCTAGAGCAACAGTTCGGCGAGGTCCATATGGATTTCTTGAAATAGATTTTGAAAAAAAAAAAGACGGATTTGCACAACACATTTGTGTTGCCGACCCATTGTAAGTGCATGAACTCATGTGTTTTTTAATTGTATTATGACATGGTGCATGTCACAATAGTTAAATCTCTCTTGTGCATGATTGTGAATAGGTAATTTTCTATCTAAACCCCCAATAACCTCGATGGTGGTATGTTATACCTTCAGCTCCCCGAAGAGCATAGATGAGGACAATATGCAAATAGAGGGGTTGATATTGTAAGGGGTGGAGGCCACCGAAATCTTGGAGCATGTAGAGGAGCTAGCATCGGGTAACGATGATAGAAATACATGAGTCCAAGAACTCTTTGAGAACGAGGTGGACTCATCCTTTTGTGGTGACATGTCTATCAACCTTCCAGTGTATGCGAAGTTGTGTCAGGAGATTGACATGGGACTATAGGATACTTCACACTTGGAGCATCCACCTACTCAATTCGTTGACAAATTGCTTATAAGGGTACGTAAGATATGCATTGTGAGTAAGATAATTTTTTTAAGATTTATATTACCATACTTTGTATGATTTATATGGATTATGCTAACATCATTTTTTATTTGTGTAGATGACCTTTGTGGATATTTACATCATCAAGATGAGTCAAGTAAAATGCAAGGAGGAGCTACAGGAGATCTTCACGCGTATGTCTCCAGATTAAATGGAAAGATTCAGAGATATGGCGGACTAGAAGCTATCTCGCACACCGTCAGGCCACTCCATTAGATCTACTTTGGCGCGCTCTGATGCTTCAATTTCTAGTAGATGAGATCGATGCTCCATAATTGGGCCAAAGAGAGGGAGTGGTTTAGGGGGATACTGCACAGATCTAGATGCAGTGAGCCCGCGGTCGGCTTGGGACACAGGTGCTACTCCTCACTCTCGTGGTGGTTCGAGAGAGCGTGGCTCAAGTGGTTGCTGTGGAGGTACGGATGCAGTATCTCCATCTCGTCGTTCTGCTAGAGTTGCATCACCTCCGGGATTTGTCACACCTATGGGAACATCTACTCCAATCACTCTGGATTTTGCTCAGTCGTCCACATGTGGCATCCCTATGGGTGCTACTTCCATAGATACTACCTCGGTAGGTACATCAGATGTACAGGGGTCTCCTGGATATTCCCAAGAGCGTGGTTGCAGGTGGGAGAGGACCCATATTAGGCATACCCCAGAGGGGTATGCCTACCTTGTAGATGATAGATCAAGAGTCATCATCATAATGATGAGGGGAGGAGGGTGATGGCTCGCATGAGAGAGTTGTGCCAACAAGTTTTTTGGCACAACATCTTGGATCATTGGAAGAACATACTGGAGGGGAGCAAGGACTACATAGTAGCATCCTTGCATGAGAAGTTTCTGGTACTAGCTATAGCAGATAGGTTTTGTACGGGCTGGATGATGGAGCCTATGAGTGCATACATATCATACAGACGATTGGACGCACGCAAAGCATACAAGAGTGGGGCTTCAAAGCCCAAGTGGCTAGACGCGGATGAATGGCACTGACTTAGGGAGGAGGCTACAGATTCTCCAAGACGTTGGAGACAGTAGCGCTGTAAAGCATTTTTTTGAAACTGAAAACCCCTAGTCTAACTATAGTTAGGATTGATTTTTGCTAGCTTAGTTATTTGCGTGATAGTTTGTTTTGTTATTTCGTAGTTGGATTTCTTGTGTTTGTTTAGCCTAGGATTTGCTTCTGTCATTTTTTTTGATTTGCTGAGTGTCAAACTTGATAGCCTTGGACGAGCTTGGTATTTTTTTGAATAGGATGAAGCTTGTGTTTGTTAATAGCTACTGAACATTGAGGAGCTAGGTATGTTTTCTTGTCGATACTTTTGCACATCACGGGGATAATGGGTTCACAAGCACTTCACCTTGCACTTGTTGATACACTACACTCGGGGGTCGTCTCCTGTTCTTATCAAATACTTCCATGTGATGGATTGGAATTATGCACGTTTTGCACCATCATTGAGCACTTGCACGACATGAGGTCTACTGCAGCTATATGCAGTACATTTTAGATGCACAGGCACATGAGAGAGCACATGTCATTGAGCACACACATTTCTTGCATACACGATATTTGGGAATTTCATCACCAAGTTAGGAACCTCTGGTTGAGTGAGTAAGGAGGTTGGGTGAGCTAGAGGGCCGTGAAGGATGCCACCAATTGTGAGATGGGTTGTTCTTATCTGGTCAACATCTTGAGAAGACCATCATTTTCTACAGTGATTGTTAGATTTTGGATGGGTGGAGCGGAGTATATCATATCCTTTTTATGAGAGTTGAGATGTGAGGATAAGGAATTTTAAATTAATCAAGAAATTTTATTTGCATTTTACATAATGAACAATCACATCTAGATAGGCTCTAGGCACGATTCTTCAATGCATACATTATTTTTGTGTGTAGCATCAATTGATTGGTTGCATATCATGGATCCAACATTGCATATTTTTTCAAATCATGAATGATTGGGCACGGAGTTCATTTCAAAAAACCATATTCCTGCTAGGGCACACATCATTTTTAAAAAAAAGGTTCATATCCAGAGAATGTTTATTTTGAAGACTCGAGGATCAAAGGAAAAGATCGTATGTTTTACATCGTCAGTGAGTATTTCTTGAAGAAAAAGATGACATGTGTGCTGAAAGTATGTGCAATTACAAGAACAATAGGCCAAGGAAGGGAATAAGTCTTCCAAGTTGAAAGATGGAGAAAAATTATGCGATTTACAAAAATCAATATTTTTGCCCAGTTTTGATAGATTTTTGTAGTTCTGCCCTTGTAGACTTTATTGACTAGATGCGTTCCAATCATTTTGAGTATCGGAAAAGCTATATTCATGATGAAGTTATGATCCAAACAAGTTGCAAACAGGCATAGAGCAGAAAAAACAAAAATAGTGAAAAGTAGTAGAAAAGAAAAAGCCAAAAGCTGAAAGCAAAAAACCTAATGTGTGTGAGTGTGGATAGAAAACTATATAAGGAGATGAGAATGGAGAGTTAAGGGCCTTTCCCCTTGATTACAAATGTATTTTGTGAGAGAGAAGAGTGGAGGGTCGCATGCTAGAGTGAGCTCTTGTTATGCCAATTTGGAAGTTGGAGCTTTTGGATGTCAAAGTGTCGAGCATCGGCTCAAAGTTGTTAAGGTATGAAAATGTATCTCACTTGGTTTGTTTTTGAATTGTTTGTATTTTCGTTGTGTTTTGGTTGTGTGATGCTCTACCGATATTCAGGTTTTAGTTGTTTTGAGCTTCAAGAAGCATTGGGTTTTGTCTTGTTTTGATATGTGGCTTGTGGTGTATTATCAAATATTTGAATTTTTCAAGTTGTGTTGTGCATTCAACAAAGTAAATTAACCCAACAGGCACTCCTTAGCATCTCGTTACCGGGTTGTGAGTGAGGCTTGCTCTCAATCACTGCTCGCATAACATCTCTTTTTTGGTGCCCCTGCTGAGGAGTGCCGAAATTGACATTGTTGTTATTTTGAATGTGAGTTTGTTTTGATTTCTTGTAATTGTTTAACATGGTTGATAATTTTCCTAAGTTCCATGGTAATCATACTGAAGATCTCGAAAGATTTTTAGAAAAAATAGAGCTGTGTTGTTTGATAGGAAGAGTGACCAATCCTGAGGCTAAACTCCAAATTTTTAGTTATCAATTGCAAGGAGAAGCACGAAATTGGTTGCTTGACTTTGAGAGAAGCCTGAACTTTAAGAGACAAAATTTGGACTATGAGACTACTAAAAATGCTTTTCTATTTAGGTTAAAAAAAAGAGAAAGTCAAAGTGAGATTTGGGCAAAAATAGAAACTTTGTTCAAAAAGATGATCAGTGTGTTGAGGACTTTGTTAGGGAGTTTGAAAGATTGTGGAATCGATGGAGTTTAACATTGTTAGAAGGTGAGATAGTCCTAGTTATGTTGAAGGTAATGTATTTTGTAAGTGGATTGAAATTAGAATATTGGAGAGTAAAATTAGAGGTAAAAAACCCTAAGACTTTTGAGGAAGGGGTGAAGATAGCTCAATATCAAGAGAGGAATACCAAAAGAAAAAAAGAGTTAGGGTTTGATGAACCAAGGGAAAGGTTGAGTTCAAGGCGAGTTGAGAGGGAAGTTTTTGAGGAGAAAAGATTTAGTTATGCCTATCCTGAGAAAGGTATACTATATTCTCTATTTAGAAGAGATGAGTTGACTTGTGAGAAATCAATTGAAGTATGTGAGGAGAAACTCCCTAGGGTGGTTGAGGAGAAAAATACTTGTTTGACTGATTGGAGTGAAGAGTCTAGGAGTGTGAATTCATGCCCATTGACCACGGATACTTCTAGTTCAATGATTAGTGATTTAACTAAAGAAGAGGGATCGATTGACGATACTTTGGAGCTTGAGGACTATAAAGATGAGCTAGAGTTTGATCTAAGTTGTAAAAATGAAAATGAGAGACCAGATTGTTTTAAGGACCAAGAGTTCTCATGTTCCTTGGGAGAGGATGAGAGTCAAGAAAGTTTTGATATTTCTACTGAGGGCAGGTGTGATGAAAGTTTTTATAGTCATGGAAGTGTTAAAGAGAGTCAAGACAATTTAGAGAGTAAGCTTGTTTGCCTTGGTGATAGTATAGATGGATCTTATTGCTTGAAAGATGAAGAGAGAATAGAGTATGATTTTTTGAGTCTTTTGGAAAACTATGAGGGGGAGGGCTTAGAAATTGTAAGTTTTCAAGATGAAGTTAAGGGTTCAAATTTGTTGCCTGATGAGTTTGTTGAGATTTGTTGTGAGTTTGATGATCAAGAGAGTATGGAGGTTTTAGGTTCTGACTCATGTTGTAATTTTGGTGTTGGTGTTGTTGATTCAATTGAATCTTGTGAGTTGGTTGGTGATGTTCTGAGTAGCCTTGGAGAGGCTTTTGTTTGTGGTGTTGATGATGTGGTTTTGACCTTTTAGATTATGGCTGGGATTTGAAGAATTTGGAGGATGATGTATTTTCCTTAGATGGAGAAGGTTGTCTCAAGGATTTTGATGAGAATTTCATGCATGAGTTTTGTCTACCTATAAAGGAGTTATTTGAGAGAAATGTGCCATTTGTGTTTATTGAGAAGATTGTGGATAGATCATTGGATTTGATTTTTGATTGGCTTATAAATGTTGCATCGTTTTATGAAAGCAACTGCTGCACATGAATGTTTACAAATTAGGGGAAGGGCTAAATATGCCAAGCGTTTTTTTGAAACTAAAAACCCCTAGTCTAACTGTAGTTAGGATTGATTTTTGCTAGCTCAGTTATTTGCGTAACAATTTGTTTTTTTATTTCGTAGTTTGATTTCTTGTGTTTGTTTAGCCTAGGATTTGCTTCTGTCATTTTGTTTGATTTGTTGAGTGTGAAACTTGATAGCCTTGGTTGAGCTTGATATTTTTTTGAATAGGATGAAGCTTGTGTTTGTTAATAGCTAGTGAACATCGAGGAGCTATGTATGTTTTCTTGTCGAGACTTTTGCACATCGCGGGGATAATGGGCTCACGAGCACTTCACGTTGCACTTGTTGATGCACTACACTTGGGGGTCTTCTCCTATTCTTATCAAATACTTCCATACCATGGGTTGGAAATATGCACGTTTTGCACCATCATTGAGCACTTGTATGGCATGAGGTCTGGTGCAGCTATATGAAGTACATTTTACATGCACACACACATGAGAGAGCACATGTCATTGAGCACGCACATTTCTTACATGCACGATATTTGGTAATTTCATCACCAAGGTAGGAACCTCTAGTTGAGTGAGTAAGGAGGTTGGGTGAGTTAGAGGGTCGTGAAGGACACCACCAATTGTGAGATGGGTTATTCTTATCTGGTCAACATCTTGAGGACCACCATTTTCTAGAGTGATTGTGAGATTTTGGATGGGTGGAGCGGAGTCTATGGAGCCCCAAGAGGAACACCAAGGAAAAGGGAATTATCTTGCAAGAAAATCTATCTTGTAACATCAACAAGCTTTTATTTCATTCTTCTGATCATCAAAACAAAGAAAACAACAATTCTTCATGCAACATCATAGTAGATTTCTCCCACGGATTTGATAGAATCAACCATAATCTTAAAAATCTTCACAAAATCCATAAATAGAACAAAGAAAGCAAAGGAATACACCATCTTTGAGTGGAAATCAATCACATATTATTCATCTTCGATATCTTCATAGTCTTCTCTCTCAATCTCTCACATATAGTTACACTGTTGTGATAGAATTGACTATCTCTGACTCTTTCTCTCTCTTTCCATCAATAATACATCATATCCTTACTACAATACTCTCATAATCACCCTCAATAATCCTTCCTAGGTCGTGGATGCACCTCCCAAGAGGTATGTCTGATATGAAGAGGCACCAGAGCCACTATAGTGACTCTTCACAGCTCACCACTGTCACTTCACTCCAGTCTTTACTTGAGTCTTCAGCAACTACTTCTTTTAGCTCTTTTTCACTTGTATTCACCTCTTTCCAAGGCTAGAAAAATTTCCCAAGCTACACTCTCATCCAACAGAACACATACAGAAGCATACAGAAGGTTTACAAAGGCTCACAGAAGCTCAACAAAGCGTTACAGAAGGTCAACAGAAAGCATCAGAACCACATAACTCATACCAAAACCATTACAAACCATCAAAAATCACTCAATAAGCTTTAAAAATTTTTCAAACCCTATCAATCAATACTCCATCCTTTCATATAGAGAGAAAACAAAATAGAACAAAAGCTCAACAGAAACTATCAGGACCAAACAGAACATATCAGAACATCAACAGAAATTCACATCTCTACTAATAAACATCATGAGCTTAATAAAACCATTCCAACCTATCCAAAACACTCTCAAACCACTTCCAAACCAATCAATCATCTCATAAAATCAACCATTCAACTCTCAAAAACAACAAAAAATCTGCCAATAAATAGGTCATTTCAACACTCAACATATCCCCACACTTAATAAGGAAGCGTCCTCGCGACCCAAGAAAAAGGGAATACAAGTTAATTCAAAAGCTCAACTTTGATCTTCAATAAATCTTCAAAAACAGTCTATCCAACCACGACCCCAACTTATAACCTGTATCTGAGATAAAGAATACAACGAAAGGAAAACCCTTTATACATTAACCCTTCTTATCAAACTAGAAATCACAACAAACTTGTAAAGGATATAAGAGGTTTCTTCTTCGGCATCAGCGTCTTCAACTATCCAACCAGCAACACCATCACCGCAATTCTCCAAAATGTAGCTCGCACAAAAGTAAATCGAATAGGCCACCACCACGATCTTATTACATAAATTAACCCACAACACAAACACTACACACAACACAACTATTTGAATGACTCCTCCAAAAAGAGAGATTTATCATTAAAAATCATCCACAATACATGGCAAAGGTATCAATGGAGATGATCCCTTTTAAAATCTTGGTGATTTTGAAAATGATCCATGAACAAGGATTCATCTACAAATGTCTTGGGAGGATTCTGAAAGAATTGACGGCAGCACATCCTTTCCAATAAGACAAGGTATCTGCTAGGCAAACAGAGGGCATGAAAGTACAAGACATCTAGTTGCTGGGAATCAATGCTCACATTGACATTCATGCACAACTTTGGAATAGTTTTTGAATCATTATGAGAATGCCTATGCATATACGCCAGGTACCAAGTAAAATGAGCAGTTAAGCGCATAGAAGGATTTGTAGACTGAGAATACTGCTGAGCAAAATGCAGATAATTCTGATAAGCCTGACTAGCACTTATCCATTCTCCTGGGATCAATGGCCAATTGATTTAAGGTCCAGTAAGGGAATCATTTGAACTCCAGCCTCTCCTTCGAAGAATCTTCTGATCAAAACCTGGATACCCACTAACCAACTGAGGAGGATTAGGAATAGAAGTGTTAGGAGACGGAAGAGGGACTAATGAAAGAGGATGAAGCGATGGATATGCAAAATCATAAAATTAAGAATGGATTAAAGATGGATTTGCTGAAAATTGAGGAGATTCAGTTAGGAAATGTGTTAAAAGATAAGCAGGAAAAGTTGATAGAATGTTAGGGGATGGGGAAGGACAAGGATCAGGAGGTAGAAAAACTCGATCTTCAATAAAAGAACAATGGGTAAATATAGGAATTTGAGGAGATCCTTGAGGTTGGAAAAGAAGGGGTAGAATGACCTTTGGATTGGATTGAAAAAGGGAAATATAAGCATCATACCTATGAGCCATTTGTTGATAATGAGTTAGGCATGGTAAGGACGGACCTAAAGCTGATCTACGATGATAGGCTTCAAAGAAAGAAGTATCAAATGGAGGCTGGTTGGAGAGATAGGCTAAAAGATCCACCCTCAATTGGTTAATGTTCTGGGCATGAGCTGAAGCTTTGACCTGACGGTGATTCAAAATGGCAGCATCAACCATAGTGTGCCATGAAAACTCAGAATGTCAGACATACAAAGAAGCTTGCAAGACCACATCTCCGACATACCAAGCCAGATCTTCATCATCTGGACTCAGTAAATCACCCCTCAAATACATATAGGACAGAAGCATCGTATCTGGAGTAATAGAGTCTTCAAAAACCATCCTCACTACTTCTATCAGCAAATCAGATGACCAGGCCCCACTCCATCCATCCTTTGGAATAAGTAAATCCATCGTGGAAAGCTTTATATAGAAGGCCAACTTCTGTTGTTGATAATGGACAAAAAAGGAATGATCTGGTGGAACATATTCTTGATACTACTCAAAAGAAGACCATAACAAATCCATGCGAGATTGCAATCTTTCCACCTTGGCCTAAAATAAGGGATATAATGTAGCCTATCTCGGAAGAGCTGCCAAGTCTGCAGGGGATAAAAGAGAAACTGATTGCATAGGACTCTGGGTATTAGACCGAGACTGAGCCAATTGATCTTTGAGTTGCTGGATTTGAGCATTGCTCTGGTCTAAGATAACTGTGGTGGATTTAAACTTCTCTGCTTGGGCAACTATCACCTCCTTCATCTCTTGACTCTCCTTCTATAACTTATCCCTCTCCTCTATTACAACAACCACTTGAGACCTAGCTTCTGCCAACTCAGCTTTCAACTTAGAGATTTCAGCTTTCTGAGTATCCACGAGCTTTGTCTGTTGCTCCATTTGTGTACAAAGATCAGAGAATTTCTCCTGAGCAGAGGCTAACTCAATAGTGGTCTTATTCAATTCCTCCTTAGACTGCTGAACTTCATCATAAAATGAAGAATATAATTGCTGGATACAAGCAGTCATCGAAAGTTCAATAGAACTCTGGATATCCTTGCACAGGAATAGCATCTCCTATTATCAGGCCGTGAACAAAAGGAATAGTAAGTTCTAGCATCCGGTCTCTATGGGCTCTGAAAAGATTTGGCATCTGAAGGAATGCAGGCAAGGTGCTGCAAGACTGGACATGAACTGTCACTAGAACTGGAGTAGGAATAATGGGCACTGACTCAACCACCCTCTTGAGGCGTTTTCTCTGAATGACAAGGGGAGGAGGAGAATCATCATCCTCAATTATCACATCATCATCTTCATTATGAGGCAGAGGAGGAACTTCTAGAGGATCAATTGGAGGTAAAGGAACTTCCTTTGCAAGGGTAGCATGTAGCAAGAAGACATAGAGGAAGGACCCAAATGTAACATTAGTCACATTTCCTCGAGTAGCTCGGATAAAGTGGTGATCCATCTTGGAGAGGAGGTAGGTACTCCAATCAATAGTTATGCCTTTCAAAATCATTCACAAAGCTGTAAACAACTCCTTGGAAAGATAATGAGATGGGGATTTTGCAGGCATGAACTTGTCCTGAAGGAATTGGCATAGCTGTTTCCATAGGGGATTGGAAATCATGGAGACACCGACTCCTGACGTGGTAATAACCTTCTTCGGATCAAGAACATCTTGAGTCTGCTTCTGCAACAGCTTCAAAATATCGTCATTGGCGAACAACTGTCTGGCAGCAGGGACAGACCCCACGATATGGCAGACCAAGAGCCTTGCCTAGACTCTTCGGTGTCAGAAGAACAGTAGTGCCACGGACTGGACTAGACCTCTTACTGTAAGAGGTTAAAAACTCGTCACAAATGGTAGGATCATCTGGAACCAGTGGGAAAGAAAGGCTCACGAACTTGGACAAGCCCGCTTTAGCAACAACGTCCGAATCCAGTAACAAAGAATAATCATGTAAAGCCAAAGGAACATACTAGATCTGGGGAGGGGTACGAGAGGGTGCCATTCAGATGGTTACACACACACACCACAAACACAAACAAACAAAAAGAATGCCTGAAAAGCAACAGACAAAAACCAAGGATAAGATATCAACCAAGGTGGTAAAACATGACTCGACCAACTATCCCCAAGCAAACCACAGCCTAGAAAAAATTCGACATAACCTCTACACATATGCGACTGAAAGCTTCATGCTATGCAACATACAAGCACCCAAATCCCCGTATCAAGCAATAAAGAAAAAAAACTACACACCGTACCCTTAACCGTAACAAAGAAACTGAACCAAAACATAACAACAACCCACACCTATCATGACCACAACTTTGATAATCAGGTTTTACCATGGAGACAATTCCGAAGACTTCGCGTACCCATCCCACGAAACGAGTTCATTGAAAAGGGGAAATAAGTGCAGTGAGGGGGAATTAATTTAATGAAAGGTTCCTTTTATAAATAAATTATTAACAATGGGTGAATTTTTAATTAAGTGATAAACTCTAACAAGAAAACAACGGTTCCTTCTTAAAATTTTAATTACAAATTATTAGGTTGGAGCAGTGCATTAATCCGAATCCCGCACTTCCATACCAGACTAAGGTCTCTAAATGCAAATTCATTTATTAAAAATTATGGTGATGTGGAGCGCTTTTTTGCCAGCGCGTGCTCTTGTGACGGCCGGTTCATTGTTATTAAAAATATTAAAGTGCCTCTGAAGTGCACATAGCGCGTGCTAAGTGAACGACAAGTTGATTTTAATTAGAAAAATGTGTGTTTGGCACGAGCGCACATGCCATGGTGGTGTTCAGGATTCATGTTAAAAATTAAGCATGAATTTTGGGGTAGCGGAAAAAATAAAAAATATAAAAGGAAAAATACCTAGAACTGGGTATATGTGTATGCAATGAATGCGCACTTCTCAATCTCCAAAACTTAGGTCTGCAATCCAAAAAGAACCAAGGTATCTGGATTTTTCCAGATTTTTCAGCTTGTGTTTGGAATTAAGGAGGATTTTTCATGAATTTAGGCATTTAATGAAGCATTTTTACCATAAAATAATAATGGAATAAAATGGCACATCATTTTGAACTTAAGAAATATTCCAAAAATAAGAAAAAAAGTTAATGAATTTTTCAAGAATTTTTTTGCAATTAAATTTGTATTTTTACCAATTTTAATGAATTTTTTGCTCATTTTGTGTGTATTTTTAAAAGAATTGTTACTTTTAAAATTTACTATTTTTTTTTAGATTTCTAGTTTGGAAAAATATTTCAATTTACTAGAGAAATATTGTATTTTTTAAAAAGATTTTTCTGTAAATTTTTTGGATTTTAATTGATTTTTAATGAATTTTGTAATTTGCAAATGTATTGTTAAGGTTTCTCGAATTTTGGAAATAAAAAATCTGGGAATATACCCAAGAATGGACTGCATGTCAGCTGCGTGTGAACAGCCGACGGGTGCACACCATCGCACGGACCAGCTAACGCGCGTCCCCCCGCATGAACAGCTGCTAACGGACTCCCGCACCCGCACACGAACAACCACATGCGCACACACACCGCGTGTGGGACAGGGGGCTGAGAAGAGGGTCTGCAGGGTGCTGCGGTTTTCGTCTTGGAGGTTGCGACGGGGGGTACGGAGTGTAAGAGGGTGAGAAGGGGGGGAACGGGGGCCTGTGGGGGGGTAGGGAGGTGGGAATGTGTGTGGGGCTGAATGGGTGGGACTGGGGGCTTGGGTGGGGGGGTGGTGGGTGTTTGTGTGCCTAGGGGGGGGAATGGGGGCTTGGAGGGGGGTGGGGCTGGGTGATGGGACTGGGGGCCTGGGAGGGGGGTGCAGGGCTAGGAGGCGAGGCATGCGGCAGCGGCGAGAGGTGGCGGGCCCTGTAGGGCGACGGGCGGCAAGGGTAGGAGGTGGCAGCAACGATGCAGACAGTCGCACCAAGGGGGGCGGCGACACAGCATGAATGGCGGGGGGCGTGTCACGGGGAAGCCCACGCAAGGCTGGTGGGCGACGTGGCGAGGTAAGGCCAACGGCAGCTGGCAGCGGGCACAGGAGCGGCGGGGGTGTCTGCAACCAGGGGCGAGGAGCAGTGTCCTCAGGAGCAGGCGGGAGAGGAGGGAGGGAGGAGAAGAGGAGGAGGAGGGAGGAAGACGGAGATGGAGAAGAGGAGGGAACACATGGGGGAGAGGGAGAGGGAGGTGGTTGGGGGGGAAAGGGTGTCAGGGAGAGAGAAAGGGGGGGTGAAGGGTGATAAGGGAGGGTGCCCGGGGGGGTGGGGTTCCAATGGGAGGATGGTGCCCATGGGGGGTGGGGGGGGAAGGGTGCCCATGGGGAGGGGTAGGGAGAGAAAAGTGAATTAAATAATGAAAAAAATGAATAAGTAAAATAATTAAATTAAAATAAAAGAAAGGCATGCCCCTGTCCCGCATGCGTGTGCGGAGCGGGGTAAAAAATTTACCATGACTGGAGCGAAATAGCGCTGGGATGTCAGTATAGGGCACGCGGACGCGACCAAAGCGTGTCGAGACGCGTGAAATCGATAACGGGCGCGTTCACGCGCGGGATGAGTCGCGCAAAACACGTAAAAATAAAGAAAAATTAATATCTCCCAATCCGGGCATCGAAATGAAATGTCGTAAAAACAAAAATTGTGCAGGACGGCAAGGGAAAGACAAAGGAAACGTGCAAAAGGGGTTCCGGGGGGGTAAAGGGCGGTCACATGCAAAAAACACAAAAAAAGTCCCCGAAAATGCAAACAAAAATTAATATCGGAAGATTCGTGCATAGGAACGAAATGCAAAAAAAAGGAAAAATGTGCAAAAGAACATGCCTGACAATCCTATCGTGTCAAAACATGGTTCTGACGGAGATAAGATGCGTTCACATGGGAAAAATCCAAAAAAAGACCAAAAAATGGAATCGGAATTAAACCACTGGCCGGAATGACATGCAGTAAAAAGGAAAAATGTCCGCAAGAAGGGGTGGCACAGGGTTGTCATGGTAAAACGTAGTTCCGACGGAAGTAGGAGGGGTTCGAATGCGAAAAACACCAAAAATACACTCGATAACACATTGAAAAATTAATAATTAAAAATCCAGAAGTTGAAAGAGGGTGGAGGAAAAATGAAAAATGTGGGGGAAGGCACGGTGGACACAGTTGTCAAATCAAATTGTAATTCTGATGCAAACAAGGCAGGTTCACATGGAAAAATGTCAAAAAGAAGCACAAAAAAGTCTCGAGAAACTTCAAAAATTAATATTGGACAGACCGTGCATCGAAATGACACGGAGTAAAATGGAAAAATGTCAGGGAGAAAGTGTTGTTAGGGCTATGATGTCAGATCACGGGTCCGAAGCAAGCAAAATGCGTTCACATGGAAAACCGGCTAATGTGTGCAAAATGCTTCAAAAATTAATAACTCGAGAACCGTGCACCAGAACAGGGATGGGTAAAAAGGAAAAATGGTCAGTTCAAAGGGATGAACAGGGCTATAAAGGTAAATGGGGATGCCACTAAACGTAGGGTACGTTCACATGAAAACACAGCAAAATAAGGGAAAAAGAGAAATGAAGGAGAGACAGCCCCAAGGGAGGGGTTACAGGAGACGGGTGGGTGGGGAAGGGACCCTAGGAGTGTAACAAAAAGTCATGGCATACATGCATGATCCAAGTGAGGCATATGTAGGGCGATATGCAAGGTAGACACGCAGGGACGCGTCCCCACACTTAATACCTTAACGGGTAGGGTTGACCAAGCAACAGGGACCTAATACCACACAACAGACCAACCGCTAACGTTCCCACACTTAAAACATGACCGTCACTGACAAACAAGGTGTAGGGTTAGAAAAACTTGTCCCATGTTGTCGAGAATCAAGGTTAACTGTCGATGGCACGTCCACTGTCGTTGTCAGCTGCAGGAGGTACAAGGTATCTTCACAGCACACGTCCTTCATGGCAGGGACCACGTGGCAGCACCCAGGGAGGTAGCTGGTGGATGAATCGCGTCGAGTCAGTGTCGCTAACGAAGGAGAGTCACTCAGCTTACTGCGCTCAGATGGGATAAGAGAACAGTCACTCGCCCCATTACTAATATCACTCGATGAATAATGATTGAAACCCATATCTCATACCTAGTTTAGAAATCGACAAGGGGGATGGTGCAGAGGGAGTACGCCAAGGTGCACACTTGATGGTGTAGTAGTGCGTCCAACCCATCTCGCATAGGTGCAAGGAGGAAGGCAAGGGAGCCTTACAGTGCAGTGTACAGAACAGGATGACGTGTCCTGTGATGACGGTAGAGACCCACCCCGTGGGTGCATAGGGAAACGTGAACATACTTGACTCCAAGTGTCGTAACGTCCCTCAAATCTCGCCTCTTGAGAATTGATTGAAGAAACTCCAGTCACACTCAGCCCACCCTCTGTCTCACGCTCTGTTGAAAGATACAGAGGGCAACCATGTCCGAAAACCCATTGTTGTAATCCTCACGATCACTTGTGCAGAGGTTGTATGCCTTGTGTGCATTTGATGGTGCAACTGTGCATCTCGCCCTGTGCCGGCATACGATGCGAGAAGGAAGGCTACGGAGCCTTATGGTGCAGTGCACAGAAATAGATCGTGCTTTGTGCATTGAGAGGCCCGTCCTGTGCGTGCAACACTGCATTCACACTTCTCACCTCTCATTTGACTTAAAGGGAAAAGACTGGTCTCTTGCCCCACCCTTTGTCTCACTCTCTGTTGATAGTTACAGAGGGCAACCATACTCACTTCCCCATCCGGTTAGGATGAAAGCTCACATCACGCAAGGGGTTGTTGATGAAGATCACGTCGTCAGTTGTTGAAGAGGCGTACCCACGGAGGCAGCCATCAAATCTGGTACTTCAATTGGTTGTAGAAAAGATCATCTACGAAAGGGGGCAAACAGACTGATGAAGTTGCAAAAACAGCGCACCAATGGAGGTGGCTTCAAATTTCTTCTGGACAATGTGCTGCTAGTGAGTTAGTTATCCTGAACTGCGGGGTGTTACCACCTTTTCCACAGCCAACTTCCCGCCCAAGGGTGTTTGCCACCTTTTCTTGGAGCGAGGCCTGCTATGACAGGGAATTTCTTCCTTTTCTCCCATAACAGTTTTTGTTTTTTCTTGTTTGTTTTTTTTTCTTTTCTTTTTCTCCTACTCCCGAGGGTGTCTCCACCTTTTCTTGAAGAATAGGTCGGCATGACAGGGACTTAAGTCCTTTTTTCCCATGACCAATATATCTTTTTTTTTTTCAAGTAACAAGGAGAATGGTAGAAATACCATGTGTCAGAACCATCCTCGCCACTGTCGCTGGTGGAAAATAGAGGATAAGAGATCAGGGGCGGGAGGTGGGGTTGAGAGGATAGAGGGTTGTGTCCACCTCATCAGGAGTGGCTGAAGAACGGCTATCAGAAGTAGCATCATAAGAGTTACAGTGCCACGCCAACGGGGGAAAGGATCACGTGACCGTCATTGTCAAGATCCCCAAGGAGGGAAGTACTTCTTCAGGCGATATCCATTGATTAGGAAGGGATCATCAGAGGCATCAATGGTCTACACTTGGACAGAGCCATTAGGGTTGACAACAAGTACCTTATATGGGCCCATCCACCCCTGTTGGAGCTTGCCAGGAAACTTGCCAAATCGTGAATCATAGGCTAGGACCAAATCACCTTCCTTGAACTCCTTGTGCTTGATGAAGCTGTCATGGTAAGCCTTACGTCGAGCTTGCGTGGCTTCCATGCACTGAAGAGCCATCCTGCAAGTTTCATCCAAACATTCCAAGTGCAGGAGACGGCGTTGCAATGAATCATTGTCCCCCAAATGCTCTTTGATAGCCACTCGCAAAGAGGGCAATTCCAGTTCAACAGGGAAAACAGCTTCTGTACCATACACCAGCTGAAAAGGGGTCTGTCCTGTTGCTGCTTTATGGGAGGTTCTGTATGCCCAGAGGGCCTCTGTAAGTCGATCATCCCAATCACGACGATGTGCGGCAATTGTTCTTTTCAAAATCGAGCAGAGGATGAGATTCGTGACTTCAACTTGGCCATTGGCTCTGGGGTAATAAGGAGTGGACTTGCGATGGTGGATCTTATACAGCTCTGTCAACTCTTCCATGACTTTATTAATGAAATGAGTGCCTCTGTCACTTACCAGCTCTAGCGGACTGCCAAAACGGGTGATGACATTCTCGTACATGAATAGGGCCATGTTGTTACCATCTTCCCGCTTTAGGGCTTTAGCTGTAACTTACCAGCTCTAGCGGACTGCCAAAACGGGTGATGACATTCTCGTACATGAATAGGGCCACGTTGTTACCATCGTCCCGCTTTAGGGCTTTAGCTTCACACCACTTTGTGACATAATCCATACATACCAAGATGTATCTGTTCTGCTTCCTTCTAGTAGGAGGATCGATTGGGCCTACGAAGTCGATGCCCCACTCCTCAAATGGCTTCAAAGGAAGGATAGGTTGCAGTGGCATGGCACTTGTTTTGGTGGGTTTTCCCATTCTCTAGCAGGCATCACATCGCTTGCAGTAGTCATAGGCATCCTTATGAATGGTCGGCCACCAGTATCCTGCTAGCAGAGCCTTCTTGGCTGTGGCTTCTCCTACAAAGTGGCCTCCACATGGCTCGTCATGGCAAGCCTTCAGAACAATCCCAATCTCATCTCCTGCAACACATCTCCTGAGCACTTCATCTTTGCCTTTCTTGTACAGTGCTCCACCTAACAGGGTGTAGGGGGCTGATTCTAACATAAGCTTCTTCATGTCCCAACTAGAAATTCCAGGAGGGTGCTGTTGGGTTGCCAGCAGATTGTTAATGTCTACATACCAAGGAGTTACAGTATCGACCAGAAATAGGGAAGCATCTGGGAGGTCCGAATCATCCTGCTCCTCGTCTGCAGTCTGTGGGATACGCGACAGATGATCAACCAGAACATGGGAACGACCAGGTTTGGTAATTACCTCAAAGTAAAACTCCTGGAATAATAGGAGCCATCTCATCATTCATCCTTTCATGTTTGCATTGTTCATCAGGAAAGACAAGGCCTCATGGTCCACATAAAATTTAAAGTGAGTGGACAACAGATAGTGGCGAAACTTCTCTAGGGCAAACACCATTGCCAAGCACTCAAGCTCTGTCACTGTATAGTTCCGTTCCCTATCAGTGACTTTTCAGCTTGCATAATAGATCGGTTGATCTAATTTGGAGGGGCCCTTTTGACAAAGGACAGCACCTAGCCCTTCAATTGATGCATCAGTGTGTACATGAAACTCCTTCATCTAATCAGGAGGTTGCAGAATGGGTGCCTCAATCAAACACTACTTCAGAATGTTGAAGGCTTTGTCACATTCTTCCGTCCAAATAAACTCTGCATCTTTCCTCAGAAGCTTGTGCAAGGAGGTTGCCTTTGTTGCAAAATGGGCTATGAACCTTCTGTAGTAAACCAGATGGCCTAGGAATCCCCTTAACTATTTGAGGTTGGTGGGTGCTGTTAGAGCTGCAATCTTTTTTATCTTTGCAGGGTCTATTGATATCATTGTGCAGAGACAATGTGGCCCAACAGAACTCCAGAAGAGACCCCAAAGATGCATTTGTCGGGGTTGAGGGAGATCCCATACTCTTGGCATCGGTCAAAGCATTGTTCAAAATGTCCCCAGTGTTCATGGATCAAACTATAGACACAAAACTCATCCAAATATATCTCAATAAAGTCATGCAGATGATTTTGGAATGCGGCTATCATGACTCGTTGGAAAGTAGCAGGGGCATTGCAGAGTCCAGACGGCATCACTCGGTAAGCGTAGGTCCCCCATTCTGTGGTGAAGGTTGTTTTGGATTGGTCTTCTTCTATTATCTGCACTTGGTTATATCCACTGAATCCATCTAGAAGGAAATAAAGCTCATGTCTTGCCACTGTGTCCAACAGTTGGTCTGTGAAAGGGATAGGAAAGTGATCCTTCTTCGTCTTGGAATTCAACTTGCGAAAATCCACACATATACGAAGCTTGCCATTCTTCTTGGGTACAACCACGATGGGTGAGACCCATTCACTATTTGCCACTGGATAGATGAGCTCGGCTTCCAGAAGCTTCAGCAGCTCTGCTTTCACCATTGTGGAATAATTCGGGTTCATTCGCCTCTATCAAAGCCGTACTGGCTTGGCATCAGGCTCCAAGTCAATATGATGCTGACATATTGTGGGATCAATCCCCTTTAGTTCTTTGTAGGACCATGCAAACACGTCCAAATTCTCTTTCAATAAGTTGTACAAAGTTGAAAACTCCTCTTCTGATAGGCTGCTACCCACCTTCAAATGGCGTTCAGTGCCATCTGTATCCACAAAAGCTAACTACCTTTCACCTTCTACTTCACGGATGAAGGTCCCATGGACTGCTTCTGGATACAGATCCGACTCCTTAAAGGGGGTGGTGTCCTCTTCTGATGTCCCACTAGACCCTATTTATTCTTTTGGTGGAGACTTAGATTGCTCCTTGAGATGTTGAAATGGGATTATAGTCGTTTCGGGTTTGGTTTCAAGATTAGTTACCTCTTGGCTTGAAGACTCATCTTCTGATGACACGTCCAGGAACATCACATAACAGGGACCCTCTGATGCCTGTTGGAATCATGAGACTGGTGCTTGTTGGCACGGTGCATCATCATCATCTTTTCTTGGCAAAGGTGGTTGAGGGCGGCATGAGCCACTGCTAAAAGATGGCTTGTTCTTCTTTAACCATTTCTTATAAAGATTTTGCATATGAGAAAATCCATTTACCAGACCAAATGGTACCATCGCCATTATGTCCCACAGCATGAGCTCATTTGCTTCTGATGCTCCTGGAACTTCTTATTCATATGTATCCTCTTCAGGTGGGATAGAATCTTCCATCTCGCTTTCATAACCTTCTTCTTCCATATCATCTCCGTCCTCTTTAGACTCTGTCTCTGTATTTGTCTCTATCTGTGCTCTGTAGGAGCTCTGTAAGAGAAGAACAGGTTCTCTATTTCATCTTCTGCCTCTGTCTCTAGCTCTGCTGTGGCCATGTAGCAGGGAGAGTAGTACATCCAAGCCTCTATCTCACTGTCAGAAGTGATTTCAAAAATCGTTCCCGGTTCAGGCAAGAAGTATTCACCCATTGATAATGGCTTTGCATCTTTTGGGAGTTGGCTTACCGTATCCAATGTTAAGGCACGTGCCACTGTTTTCTTGGGAAGGATCTGTTTGACAGCATCTTTGTCTACTGATGTTCCATCTGTAGCCTCATTAGGGGAGTCAAAAGATTATTCCAAGGAGGTGGATCCATGTCCTTTTTGAGCACCATATAGTTTCAACACCACTTTATTGGGTCCTCTACCCAAGGTCAAGGTTCCTTTGAACCAATCCGTCCTTGCTCTGGCTTTAAAAAGTCATGGTCTGCCTAGTAACAGAGGGTAGGATGTACCATAAGAGTTTGGATTCACCACTAGATAGGTTAGCCAATAATCTTTTCCAGCCACTGTAGTCTTCACATACAGGAGAATGCCCAAAGGCTTGATTCTGCTCTGATCCACCAGTCTAATGAGCCATTGGGTTGGTTGCACACCTTGTAGGCCTAGATCCTTCATTGTCACATCCGTCATAATGTTCACTGATGAACCACCATCAATCAGTGCATTTGCAATAAAGCAGCCTTCTATCCACACACTAGTCTCTGGGGTACCCGGATCTTGGAAGGCGTTAGCCACATCCACTTCTTTTACAAGCTCTAGAGCTTTGTTGACTTTGTTGTTGTTGAGGGAGCAATCCTTAAGCCACATCTTCTTGTCAGTATACTTTTGAACCTTTTTCAGCAAACTGGGAGACAACATCAATAATTGTCGGAATGTGAGGTTTGGTTTAAAGGTATCTAGATCTCTAACCAGATCGTATTCCTTAATAGGATCCACTAGCTTCTCTAACTGATTAGGGAATGGGGCAACACCCATTTTTATTTTCCTTTTTTCTTCCAACTGGGGCATCATGGGGACTTCTTCTGCCACTTGTGGCACCTTCTCCTCTTCTATCTCTTGGACCTCTGGTCCTGTCTCTGGAATTGTCTCTGTGACTCTCTGTGGCACTATAGTGCTCTGTACGACACTGTAAGGCTCTGTTCTATTCTGTTCTTCTGTTGGAAGATTGAACTTTACTGTTCTAGCAGGAGGATTATTTTCTTTTTGGATAGGTGGTTCCTTCTTCTTTGCACGCATGATGGCAGCAACTTCCAATTCCACTAAATTGGAGGTAGGCTCTTGTGCCTTGGCCAGACTATCAGTAGCACTGTTTTTCATTGGAGCTGGGCTTGGACAGTCTTTTGCAGTGTGGCCTTCTCCTTTGCATCCACTGCATAAGGGCTTGTAATCCACTAACCTTCTGGGATTTGGACAATTTGGTGAAATGTGTCTATTTTCTCCGCATCTGTAACACTCCACTTCTGATCTCTGACTACTGCCAGATTGTCTTCCTCTATAACTTTGGGATGGAAATCTTCTGGGTCCGAAATTAGGACCAAACTCCCTAGGATTTGATCCAATATCCTGTGTTGTCATTTTGGATTCCAGCAAGTTGAATCTTGCGTCTTCTTCATTCCTTCTCCTACCATGCATCTCCTTCAGAGAGCAAATATCCTCTGTATGGTTCTTTCGCAAACAGTAGGAACAGAAAGATCCAGGTACTGTTGGCTTTCGTGTACGAATAGTGGCTAAATGGCCTGCTTGATGACACTTACCACACCAAGTATTTGACCGCATCACATCTCTTCCTGCTCCTGCCACATTGGATATGCTAGCGGTATTCACTTTCAGTGTGTCTGTAACTATTCTGTAATCACATCCATCAACTCCTTTTTTTATATTTGCAACTGAGTTGGATAAATAATCCTTCAAGCTTTCTCCTCTTGAGGTACGGGCGGTAGGGTTTTGAGGAGTCTCTGTAATTACTGCATAAACAGGTTGGGCTGGTGCAGAGGAGTCTCTGTTCTGATTCTGATTCAGAGCTCCTGTTTGAACTGTTGGCTGTTGGCTCCAGTTGGTAGGGTTCCACTATTGCTGATTTGGCATTGGGGAAATTGGTTGGGACCATTGTTGTTGTGGTTGAACCATCACTTGAGGCATTGATTGTGACCACTTTGGATTTGGTGCACTGTACTGTGATACTGGGGGCATCTACTCGTAGGGATAGGGGACTGTCCCTGGGACTGCATTTGGTGGGTACATCATTCCTAGCATTAGAGGAGGTAGGACTCCTCTTTGTGGATTCATCGCCAATCTAGCTTCCACTTCATTGTACAGTCTTGCAATTTCTGTTGCAGCTTGCAGTGTGGCTAGTCTTTGCAGCTCCACAAACTTACGGACTTCCGGTTGTAATCCTCTGAGAAACACCCCCTTCTGAATGCCATAATCTAGATTATGGTTAGTCCATCTCTTCAGGATGGATTCCATTCGTGAGACATAAGCTTCTACTCTTTCTCCAGAGGATTGACTAAAATTCATAAATTTCTCTCGCATCCGCTCCTCAAAACCTTCACACTTGAATTTAGTGAGGAAGGCCAACTTTAGGTCGTCCCATGTGCCAAAAGTTCCTACTGCTTGTCTCTCATACCACTGAAACGCCGCGCCCTTGAAAGTGGCGGAGAATATTGCTAACCAATGCTCAGGGGTTCTAGCATTGTTAGCCACACATGCTACCATAAACTCTGCTACATGAAGATCAGGGTCTTCATTGTACTCTCCCTTAAAAACTGGCAATGGAACTACATTCGCTGGCCTGTCATCAATATTTCCAGGACGGATCTGGTTTGGAAGTGGACCTCCAGCAGGAGGAGGAAGGGCTTGATGTGCCATTGGGACTTCTGTAAAGAGTTCCACAAGGGCGTCAAAGGCGGCTTCTCCTGTGAGCTCGTTCTCGACTTTGATTTTTGCTTTCTCTCTTCTCATGTACCTCTAGACTCATTCTAATGCTTGCCTCTTTATTGCGTCATTCATTAGGGGGTTGGCTCCACTATGTTGTTAGTGCTCCACAGAGGGATAACAGAAGGCTTCAGTATCTGGAGGACTCTCTTGCCAAAATTTCTTCTACTTCTTCCTTTTCAACGTCTCTGAATTCTGCTTTCATGCCACTACACAAAGGAAGGTATTAGGTTCTGAAGGTGTCAAAATGCATACGTCTAAGCATTGTGGTGGTGCCATCATCATAGTAATGCCAGCTTCTGATGGTTTCAACAGTGTATGTTTTGAAAAACACTCTATCTACCAACTTCTAGTGGGTTGCCAATTGAATACACAGAAGATTATCAGTACACCAAGCATCCCATGTATCTTGCTTGTTGAGCATCTACGAACAAATTCCAACTCTTTTCCTTCTTGTCTTCGTGAACCTCTACAGACCAAGACTCTTGAAGCTTCTTCACAATCTCCCACTTGATGATGTCTGGAAACTTCTCAATGAATGCCAAATCTTCCATGGATGGTCATTCTCTCTGTTTCTTCTCTTCAGTTTGTTCCCAAACAGTTTGCCACCAAGATGCAAATTTCTGCTGCTTCAACAGGAAGAGGAAACTGTCCAACACATAGAGCATGCATCATGATGGTGATATGTTTTCGCCATTGTGGGATGAACTTTTTGTGGAAAGTAGCTTTGATTATGAGAAATTCCAACTCTTCAGTGGAAGAAGGAACTTTACAAACATCCATTGAATTCTTCTCTTCTTGGCAATGCCATTTCCTTCGTTTTCAGCCTCTTCTAGTGCTTGTTGATGGCAAGTTTCCCCAAATGCGCACCAAAAATATGGAGCCCCAAGAGGAACACCAAGGAAAAGGGAATTATCTTGCAAGAAAATCTATCTTGTAACATCAACAAGCTTTTATTTCATTCTTCTGATCATCAAAACAAAGAAAACAACAATTCTTCACACAGTATCATAGTAGATTTCTCCCACGGATTTGATAGAATCAACCATAATCTTAAACATCTTCACAAAATCCATAAAAAGAACAAAGAAAGCAAAGGAATACACCATCTTGGAATGGAAATCAATCACATATTATTCATCTTCAATATCTTCATAGTCTTCTCTCTCAATCTCTCACATACACTTACACTGTTTTGATAGAATTGACTATCTCTGACTCTCTCTCTCTCTCTCTCCATCAATAATACATCATATCCTCACTAAAATACTCTCATAATTACCCTCAATAATCCTTCTTAGGTCGTGGATGCACCTCCGAAGAGGTATGTCTGATATGAAGAGGCACCAGAGACACTACAGTGACTCTTCACAGCTCACCACTGTCACTTCACTCCAGTCTTTACTTGAGTCTTCGGCAGCTACTTCTTTGACTTCTTTTAGCTCTTTTGCACTTGTATTTACATCTTTCAAAGGCTAGAAAACTTTCCAAAGCTACACTTTTATCCAACAGAACACATACAGAAGCATACAGAAGGTCTACAGAGGCTCACAGAAGCTCAACAGAGCGTTACAGAAGGTCAACAGATCAAAGCATCATAACCACATAACTCATACCAAAACCATTCCAAAACATCAAAAATCACTCAATAAGCTTTCAAAAAATCTCAAACCCTATCAATCAATACTCCATCCTTCCATACAGAGAGAAAAGAGAACAGAACAGAAGCTCAACAGAAACTATCATGACCAAATAGAACATATCAAAACATCAACAGAACTTCACATCTCTACTAATAAACATCATGACCTTAATAAAACCATTCCAACCTATCCAAAACACTCTTAAACTACTTCCAAACCAATCAATCATCTCATAAAATCAACCATTCAGCTCTCAAAAACAACAAAAAACAGCCAAAAAATAGGTCATTTCAACACTCAACAATATATCATATCTGTTTTATGAGAATTGAGAGGTGAAGATAAGGAATTTTAAATTAATCAAGAAATTTTGTTTGCATTTTGCATAATGCACGATCACATCTAGATAGGCTAGGCACGATTCTTCAATGCATACATTATTTTTGTGTGTAGCATCAATTGATTGGTTGCATATCATGGATCCAACATTGCATATTTTTCCAAATCATGAATGATTGGGCACAGAGTTTATTTTAAAAAACCATATTCGTGCTAGGGCACACAGCATTAAAAAAAAATAGGTTCATATTCAGAGAATGTTTATTTTGAAGACTCGAGGATCAAAGGAAAAGATCGTACATTTTACATCGTCAGTGAGTATTTCTTGAAGAAAAAGACGACATGTGTGCTGAAAGTATGTGCAATTACAAGAAGAATAGGCCAAGGAAGGACATAAGTCTTCCAAGTTGAAAGATGGAGAAAAATGATGCGATTTACAAAAATCAATATTTTTGCCCAGTTTTGATAGATTTTTGTAGTTCTGCCCTTGTAGACTTTGTCAACTAGATGTGTTCTGATCATTTTAAGTATCCAAAAACTATATTCGAAGTTCAAATGATGAAGTTATGATCCAAACAAGTTGCAAACATGCATAGAGCAGAAAAAACGAAAATACTGAAAAGTAGTAGAAAAGAAAAAGCCAAAAGCTGAAAGCAAAAAGCCTAATGTGTGTGAGTGTGGATAGAAAACTATATAAGGAGATGAGAATGGAGAGTTAAGGGCCTTCCCCCTTGATTACAATTATATTTTTTTAGAGAGGAGAGTGGACGGTCGCATGCTAGAGTGAGCTCTTGTCATACCAATTTGGAAGTTGGAGCTTTTGGGTGTCAAAGTGCCGAGCATCGGCTCAAGGTTGTTAAGGTATGAAAATATATCTCACTTGGTTTGTTTTCGAATTGTTGGTGTTTTCGTTGTGTTGTGGTTGTGTGATGCTCTACCCACATTGGAGTTGTAGTTGTTTTGAGCTTCAAGAGGCATTGTGTTTTGTCTTGTTTTGATATGTGGCTTGTGGTGTATTATTGAATATTTGAATTTTTCAAGTTGTGTTGTGCATTAGACAAAGTCAATTACCCAAATTGGCACTCCTTGACATCTCGTTATCGGGTTGTGAGTGAGGCTTACTCTCGATCACCGCTCGCGTAACAGCGCGAGGTAGCGAGGGCACGACCAGAGGCCGGATTGGTCCATCATCTTGGGAGTGGCAGCCACAGGACATATCTGGAGGACTTTGTAAGTTTTTCTTTTATTTTGCTTGCTTTTTTTTTGCAATATCCTTTATACTAACAATCATGTTTCTAACAGTTGTATTTTGTTTTCCTTGCAGCACTCCATTACAAATCGTGATCCCACCGACCTTGAGACTCAATATGCAGAGAGGCACGGTCTCACTGCATTGATTGACCGATTGTATGGACGTGGCGGCCCTGTAAGCCACTTATCTTTCTTGTCTGTAGTTATTATATTTAATTAGAATGCATTATTGTATGGTTGACTAATGTGTAGTTGTTTCTTTTTTTACAAAGTTCATTCGATGCTCCTTTGTGGCAGGATGAGGTTTCAGATGGTGAGGATCTATAGCTCGCCCTTGGATCCCTAGAGCTCACATACCCTTTTTTTTTTGTCACGTGATTTGTGTAGGCATTTTCTATGTTGTAGTAGTATCTTGCCATGATTGTACCGGCCGCTTTCATTATGTGATCTTTCTATGTTGTAGTAGTATCTTGCCATGATTGTACCGGTCACTTTCATTATGTGATCATGTATTTATTTCATGTATCAGTGTTATGATTTAAGTACACTTTGCCTTTATTTACACGAGCATTGTACACATTACTGAAACTATTTTGTATGGCCCAAATAAAGCACATAATGATATACTGCCCTGCCACAAAATTTTTTTCCCCTGTTATTATTGCTATTAGTGTCACAAATTTATTGCACGCGTCGCTATTAGTATCACAAAATCCGTCACAAAGCATCGTTATTTGCGTTGGTATCAGTGACACTGATAACGATGTGATACTGACTACTCTATGGCATCGCCAATAACGACGCTTTTTGCGACGACAGGGGCAAATTTCTTTATGAACATTTTCGTCACTTTTAACATCGGTATAAGGCCTATATCTTGTAGTGATGGTGGCCTATGCACTAGGACATAATAGATTATCAAGAAAATTATCCTTCTTATTTTACAAAAGTGCTGGTGTTATTTATAATGGTTTGTATGGCGATCCCAAAGAAACATTGAAGCAACAAGTACATTATAGATTTTCCTTAGAAAAACTATAAAAACTTTTCCTCATGATTTGAATTGTGGTGACCATATCTATTCCATGATGAAATAGAGTATGTTAAGAGGTATGATGAATGTCGAAGAGATAGATCACCATAGTTTGTAAAAAGTTTACATCTATGGGGTCCAATTATATGTATGCAAGCTTTTGTGGAATGGGGGATAAACTTAATGGGACCAATCAAACTTCTAGGAAAATGTATACATATCAAGCGCATTATTTTAGATGTTAGTTACTTTAAAATATGGGTCAGCAAATGAAATAATAAAAGATGTTATAGAAACAATGATGAAAATAAGATGATGTATTTTGTATTGTGGATTCTTAGATTTTGTCTATTTGCTAGATGATCAATGACTTGTCATAAGTATGCATACATTTGACATTGGTTTCATTATGGTTGGTAGATAGATGGCAGAAAAACTAATGTGGTATGTGTTGTGGTGGAGTAGATTATTACACATACATAAGCATATAAATATTCTTGACTAGAGTGCAATATAGAGGCCAATGATTATTTCTTTCGTAGGTGCTTTATTAGTGTGAGTTTGATATATTTTGTGTGCTAAGGAACACACACAAAATATAATAAAATTTCACTAAATATAATGCTGTATTTAAAATATTTTTGTGATTATCTCTACCTAATAATCTACTCCACCACAATACAAAGAACAATACTTCTCTACATCCATCTACTAGCCATAATTAGACTAGTGTCACACATGTGTACTCGTACAACAAGTTAGGATCATGAATTACATTAACAAAAAAAAAATCCCATAATATGAAATGAATAAATATAAACATCATCTTATTTTTATAGAAGTTTCTATTTAAAAAATGATGCAATAACCACAATGAAGCTTCTCTATGAGAGCATTTTGGTCAAATATATCTAACCCTAAGAGTTGCTAAATTGCCAAATAGATTACTCTATGTGGTAGACCACTTCTTGAAAAAATTCCTAGTGAGACATTAAATGTGTAACACCTATCACCTAAAAACCAATGAATAAGTTGCAAAAGTAGTTTTGAGCATCAAATGCACAAACGGGAAATCCAAAGTCAAAACTACATAAGGATCTAGTGGACACAAAGTTAATGCAATAGACGTATAAGTGAAACATAGTAAGGATTTGTAGAATCTTGGAAAATGCCTCGAGAATGTTAAAAATTAAAAATGTTAATGTGTCAAGGATCCCCTACTAGAATGAATCCAGGTGACTTGGTAGAACCATAAGGGATTTGTGAAAATGAAGCACAAATATGCACTCAAGATGCCCTAATTCCACTAGAGAACACTTCAAATTTCAATTTGGACTCCTTGTGCAAAAACCATCTTGACTATTCTAGAGCTAAAACATTTCCCCTTATGATTTGAGAAAATGGTAAGGATTTAGAGAAAATTATTTACACACATGGGCTCAACAGATAATCTTTATGTAGGGTATGATGTCCAATTAGCTCCAACATATATAATCTAGAAAAGAATCTCAATGAAGAACAATGTTAAAAGAGGTCTAAAACATCAATCCACATCATCGTACCCTCATTTGGAGATTTCAACAATGAGGAGAGAGGTCCATTGAGACTTTGCACACATTTCTTCAACTCCCTTGCATGCACACATGCACTTTAATTGCTATTCCATTATTAAACATTGTATTTTGTTTAGAAAGAGACTACGGTGTGTGAGATTTAGATTCATGAGCTCATGCATATAACTCATAGTTATTGATCTCCATTTTTTCTTATCAAGGCTCCATAATTGCATTCGCTATGCTCCTTCACCTTCCACTTTAAGTACGGGCATAGGGGAGAGAGAATGAATACATTCACTTGATTTCATAAGATAAACTTCCCTCCCACCCACCATAGGAGATGTAAGAAAAAAGCTCCATGGAAGTGTTCAAAAGCACTACAAGAGATGGGGACTAAGTTGATGACTATTTTCAATGCCTTTCTTAAGAAAAATCATGGCATCAGTATAGACCTCCAAAAAAAACATGGGTATATGCAATAACACAAGCATTAAAAACAAGTATCGAAAACATCCAGATGGGCTTACCAACGAAACTTTTGATCCACTCCTACACAAATCTAAAAAAGTACTTACATGCTCTTCATGATGCATGTTCTATGCAATTAAAAGAACCTTTTGGCATACATACTAATGCATATAGTGGTGTGCTAAAGATATAAGCCCAAATTTTTCTTTCTTCCTCCTCATTATGGTGCCATCGAGCTTACAACTATGCCTATAAAACACTACTTCATCCTTTTTTCTTCCTTATTGTTGTTATTATTCTATTATAGGATGAATATAAAGAGCAATGGATGTTCTACATAGTTCAAATTCTTCATTTTTATTTATTTATGTATAGTCTAAAGAAAGAGAGTGTGTGCACATGTATATGTGGGGGTTTTAAAATATAATTATATTTTATAATTTTTATTTATTTATAATGTTCCACTATTTATTGGTAATTTTTTATTTTTCTCTTACTTTTTGACTATTTATTTAATGGAAATGTTTTAAAAAACAAATATGAAGTATGAAAAAGTAAGTATTCATATTCCTTTTCCTCCCTCTGAATTAGTTTTTTCAAACCCATTCTATTTTCTATGAAAATTTGTAACGTGTCCACTAGTATCATCCAGGACACGTCTTAGCAGTCCATCAAATAGGATGTCTAGAAAGCGCCGCCCGGCACTCCCATGGAATGTTACGGGATTTGCGATCTAGGGCTTTCCGCATCTACCACATAGTGGAAGTATTCCGGTCGTTCCCACTTAGGATCAACCTGAATTAGGCTTTTCTTGATTGGTCATTTCCTAACAGCAACTAGCGTCGAACCCAAGCGAACTACTTTACACAGAAACGCCAGGTCCGAAGCGGATTCACGCTGCACTTGGTTCAAGGAGAATGGGAAACGAGAGGGATGCAAAGCTCAACCTCTCTGCCATAAGGCATAGTCCCATTTCGTTCCCCTAAAACAGCGTAAATCGGGATAAGACATAACTCTAGGTCAACGCTTTTGTTGTTCGTGTCCTTTGACGATCATCCAGCTATTCTTCGTGATTTGAGAAAAGTTCCCAGCCAACCGGGACCACCCAACTGTAGGACGGACCCATGGCCCATCCTCTGCACTTTCCTCAGGTTGTTTTAGTTATGTAATTATCTAACACAATACTTGGATATATAACAACCAGCTTCTTTAATTAACCCGTTAAGCACTGGTTCTTTCACGTAATCTTATCAGTCGACATAGAAAAATAATATCAGACAAGTTCTTTATTAATAGGTCATCATATTTAACTTTGAAATATAAGAGTTCCGCCCATAGGCTTATTCACAATCCACCCGAAGGCTATCCAGCAATGCACAGGGATCACTATTCCAAGTTTCCGCCCGACAACTAGTATGCGAGCCTCGCGATCCAATCTCGAGTCACGTTAGCCTCTTGTGCAGGACCCGGAAGGTGAGGGATTTACGGCCAGAGCCCCCCCCCCCCCCCCCCCCCCCCGGCACCCAAGCGTCCTCCTGCTCCAAGTAGTGCTCAACAGAGAGACCTCTCACAGCGGGTTCAGTCCACATTCCTGGCACGCTCAACAACCCCCTTGGTTAGGGTCAGGCAGGCACTCGGGGGTAACTGAAGCTGCCTCTCACGTTCAGGCCTTCAACTTGAAGTATAGATACTTATTTATTTTGTAATTCATTGGTCAAACAAGTCAAACAATGCTCTAAAATCTCTAGCAAGCACAAACATTTCCATTGATCAAATTTCTTGTTGGCAAACTGCTAAGGAAGGAATCCTTCCTTTCGAATGCATCCAGCACTCGATCCGGGGTGTCTTGCAACTTGGCAAGATCCCTTATATTCTGGGTTAAGGCGTACCTTATTAGCCCAACTTGGTCAAACTCTAAAGTCTATTGGGTACTTCAGTTTCTGGTTTAATCTCCAATTAATCTTCCTTACCCAAGGAGAATATCAAAATACACATCCTCTTGCAAGATAACTTTGCATAAGGATCCGCCATCCTCGTTGCGAGAATTTGGCCTTCCTTCTTGTGATCTAAATCACGAATCAATCTGTTTCGGGTTCTTTAAGCTGACGTTGTTAGACCTAGGGTTCCCCAGCTTCATTCTTGTAAGAATCTCAGGGACAAACCCTCGTTCCTTTTTCGGCTACAATTTACTGACCCTACATTCAGGGAATGTGGACAAGTATTTAAGGTATAGACGTTTCTTGGAATTTTAACTCATTCCCAACGAATATTTCGCAACATTTTAATTTGGTTAACTCTAGAAGGTAATTTCGAGATTACTTCCGTATGATTTGTTATCTACGTGTCAATTGACTTTTCAATCTTATACTTCATCGATTTGAGGTTAGGTTAAATCCAACTAATCTTCCCTTTTCTTTGCAAACAAACTCATGCGAAATAAGCAACCTTTTCCTTGCTAAGTTATGCAGTTAACAATGATAATTTCATAGAGTTTATGCATCGTAAGAGTCCTTTCATGATTTTCATTTCCCATGCATAAAGCTATTTGAAAAAAAAAAATACGCGTATGCTTTATCTATTTTGCATGTTCCATTAAACTAAATTCCTTCGTCGTGAACAACTAGGACAAAATATATCCTATCCCTAACAATTCATCTTGCATGATTGAATTACAACGATATAAAATTAAGAAGAAAAAACCTGGGTTTGGGGTGAGATATCCAAATGGATACTAGGAGATGACCCTCCCGCAGCTATTCCTTGGACTTTCTTAGGAAGCATCATAATTGTAGTCCTTCAAATGTGGAAGCAGCTTTACACTCTTTTTTGGAATTCCACCGTCGCTCCCTTGTGTGTCAATACTCTTCTTCTCTTTTTCGAGTAGGGAAAAAAAAACCAAGTCCCAAGGGTATTTTGGAAAGGCAAGGAACAGTTAAGGGTTTAACCATGAGGAGGGGGTAATAAGACCTTTGAGGTCTTAGTTCTTTTGGGAGGGAAAGGCTTACAAAGCCTAAGGAAAAGGCCCAATAGGTTTTTACACATGGGGGGGGGGGGGGGGGGAGGAAGTAACAAGCCCAAAAGAAAGGGGCTTAAGGGTTAAATACAGGGGAGGAAAGGTTTAAATTACAGGTTTCCAACACCCATGGGATGAGGGGGCTTAAAACACGGGGGGGGGGGGGGGGGGGGGGTGTGGACACGGGGGGTGAAAATGCCTTAGGGGTTTTAAAACCCAGGGGGGAAAGATGAAGGGCAACACAAGGGGGTGAAAGGCCCTTAAGAAGATAAAACCGGGGGGGGGGGGGGGGGGGGGATAAATGGGGCTTAAGGGTCTTAAAAACCCAGGGGGGGATAAAAGGGGACATGAGGGGGGTGAAAGGGGGCTTAATTAGCCCCCTTAAGAAGCTTCTCTATGTTTCAACTTGGGAGGGGGGCATTTCAACGCCACGTTGGCAACGGGCAGGTGGCGCTGCGAACCGGGGTCGAGGGCTATAGGCGGCGGCGCTCTCAGCGATATTCCCCCTCGTCCGCCTCTTCTTCCTCACTTGAGCTCCTTCATACGACGAGTCTGGGCAGCGTCGTCTTCTCCACCCCTTTATGGAGGCAGCAACCCCTTTCTTAAATAGGGGAGGGAGGGGAATCCTCCCCCTCCTTATGTGTCAATGTGCATGGCGATGGAAGGTGCCGAGCTCCACCAAGGAGCTTAGTCCTCCATTCTATTTCCCTCCCCTTACAGCACGACAGTTAGTTTTGGGGAGGAAATTTTTTTAAAAAAAATTCATTATTCCATTTGATATATTACATTCTCTCCCCCTTAGAGGAATCGAGATGTCCTCATCTCAAGATAAATCGGGGATATTGATGGTTGAGTGTGCCTACATCTACCCAAGTGGCATCCTCTTCGGGATAGTCTTTCCACTAAATGAGGCATTCTCTCAAGGTTCTGGATCTTAATTGTCTCTCCCTAACATCTAAGATCCTATCAGGCCTTAGTTCAAGGACCCCTTGACTAGGCATTACAATTTGTTGATCGTCAAGTACATGGTTAGGATTAGGTACATACTTTTTCAATAGGCTGATATGGAATACATTATGAACTTTTAGGTTCTCAGGGAGTTGTAGTTTATAAGCTTTAGGTCCTAGGAATTTGAGGATCTTGTATGGCCCACAATACCTTGGACTTAGCTTTCTGCAATCTTCTAAGGATAGGGAACTCTTTTTAGGACATACGCGAAGGAAGACCATGTCTCCTTCTTCGAAGACCCTTTCTTGACGCTTCAAATCCACGTATGCTTTCTGTCTATCCTTGGCCGCTTGTATGTCCTGTCTTATTGACTTTATTTGGTCATCCATCTCTTCCAATATTAGCCTTGAAGCTTCAATCCTTAGGGTTGGATCAAAAAAGTTTAGGGGACTTCGATAATCATGACCATACAATGCTTGGAAAGGGGTCATGTGAATACTTTGCTAGTAAGAAGCATTGTATCAAATTCTACCAAAGGCAAGTATTGAATCCACCTCTTCGGCTCTCGACAGCAGTATGCCCTAAGCATATTCTTGATGACTTGATTTACTCACTCCGTTTGGCCATTCGTTTGGGGATGGTAGGCCGTACTAAAACAGAGTTGAGTCCCAATAGCTTCAAATATAGCTCTGGAGCCCCGAGAGGAACACCAAGGAAAAGGGAATTCTCTTGCAAGAAAATCTATCTTGTAACATCAACAAGCTTGTTTTTCATATTTCATATGATCACAATGAAGAAAAGAACACCAGGCACAACAAATCTTCATGCAGCATCATGTAAATCTCCCACGGTTTTAATAGAATCAACCATATTCTTCAACATCTTCACAAAATCCATCAATAGAACAAAGAAAACAAAGGAATACACCATCTTTGAATGGAAATACATCACATAGTATTCATCTTCAATATCTTCATAGTCTTCTCTCTCAATCTCTCATATACAATCACTCTGTTTGAGTAGAATTGGCTATCTCTGACTCTCTCTATCTCACTCCATCAATAATACATCATCTCCTCACTACAATCTCTCAAAAATTACTCTCAATAATCACTCTTAGGTCGTGGATACCCCTCCCAAGAGGTATGTCTGATATGAAGGGTCACCAGAGCCACTACAGTGTCTCTTCACAGCTCACTACTGTCACTTCACTCTAGTCTTCACTTGAGTCTTCAGCAACTACTTCTTCCACTTCTTTCAGCTCTTTTGCACTTGTATTCACCTCTTTCTAAGGCTAGAAAACTTTCCCCAAAGTCACACATACATTCCACAGAACACTTACAGAACAGTCTACAGAACAGTACCAGAACAGAGACAGTACAGAACAGAACAGAAACAGAACAGAAGCAGAAGCTCTACAGAAGGTTACAGAAGGTTACAGAAGGTCATCAAAACCTCATAACTCACTCTCAAACCATTACAAACTCTCACAAACCATTCAATAAACTTTCACAATATCTCATTCTTCATCAATCAATACTTCATCCCTCCTTACAGAAGATAATCAGAACAAAACAGACCAAAACAGAACAAAACAGAAGGTATACAGAACCTATCAGAACCTATCAGAACATCACAGAATCACCAACAAACATCATGATCTTCCAAAACACAATCATTATCATCCAAAACACTCTCAAACCACTTCCTAATCAATCAATCATCCCACAAAATCAATCATTCAGCTCTCAAAAACAACAAAAATCAGCCAAAAAACAAGTCATTTCAACACTCAACATATCCCCACACTTAATAAGGAAGCGTCCTCGCGACCCAGGAAAAAGGGAATACAAGTTCATTGAAAAGCTCAACTTTGATCTTCAATATCTTCTTACAAAGAATCCATCCACCACGACCCCATCTTATAACCTGTTTCTCATATATAATACAAAGAAAGGAAAACTCGTTTGAAATTAACACCTCTTATCAAACTAAAAATCACCACAAATTTGTAAAGGATATAAGAGTTTGCTTCTTCTTCATCAGCATCATCTTCAATTCTCCAACCACGACCCCATCTCGACAAATCTCCAAAATATAGCTCGGACACAAAATCCAATAGGAAACCACCACGTTCGTTTGACATAAATGAACTCACAGCACAAACACACAACACAACCATCTGAATGACTTCTTCAAAAAGAAGAGTTTTGGCATTAAAAAGCTTGCACCATACATTGGAAAGGTATCAATGAAGATGATCCCTCTTAAAAGATTGATGTTGTCGGAATCGATCCATAGATAAGGATTCATCTACAAAGTTTTTAGGAGGATTTTGGAAAAATTGGAGACAACACATCCTTTCCAACAGGACCAAGTATCTGCTAGGCAAACAGAGGGCATGAAAATACAGTATCTCCAGCTACTGGGAATCAATGCTAACATTGACATTCATGCACAACTTTGGAATAGGCTTTGAATCAGTATGAGAGTGCCTATGCATATACGCCAGGTACCAAGCAAAGTGAGCAGTTAATCTCACTGAGGGATCTGCAGACTGTGAATATTGTTGGGCAAAATGAACATAGTTTTGATAAGCTTGACTGGAAGCTGTCCATTCCCCTGGAATTACTGGCCAATTAATATGCGGTCCTGTAAGGCAATCATCCGAACTCCATCCCCTTCGTCTGGAAATCTGAGTATCAAAACCGTCACAGTCACTAACCAACTGAGGTGGTTGAGATATGGAAGTGTTAGGAGAGGGTAATGGAATAAGGGAAAGTGGATGTAGGGAAGGATAGGAAAAATCATAAAAGGAAGAAAAGGTTAAAGAAGGAGTGGCAGAAATTTGTAAGGAATCACTAAGGAAAGGTGTTAACTGATAAATAGGAAATGTAGAGGGTGCATTAATGAGAGGTGAAGGACATGGTGGAGAAGGGGAAAATACCCTATCCTCAATAAAGGAACAGTAAGTAAAAATAGGAATTTGAGGAAAATTTGAAGGTTGGAAAAGAAGTGGTAAAATTACTGGGGAACTAGATTGACAAAGGGAAAAATATATAGCATAGCGGTGAGCCAATTGTTGGTAATAAAGGAGGGTAGGAACAGAAGGTCCCAAAAGAGATCGTCTATGATAGGCATCAAAGAAGATAGCATCAAATGGATTATGTTTGGAAAGATAGGTTAAGAGATCCATCCTCAGTTGGTTAGTACTCTGTACAAAGGTAGGAGCTGTGTTTTGTCTTTGATTGAGGACCACCGAATCAATCATGGGATGCCACGAATTATCCTGACAATCAGCTACTTTGGAGGAATAACTCTGGAACAGATCGGCTATGCGCAACTCCAAATGATTGACATAGAGAACAGCCTGTAAGACCACATCCCCCACATACCATGCCATATCTACCTCATCTGGAATTAACAAATCTCCTCGGAGATACATGTATGACATCAGCATGGTGTCTGGCGTGACAGAATCTTCAAAGAGCATTCTGACTACCTCTGTCAACAACTCAGCAGACCAAGCTCCACTCCAGCCATCCTCTGGAAAAGGTAAATCCATCGTGGAAAGCTTCATATAGAAGACCAGCTTCTGCAAGTGGTAGTGGACAAAGAAAGAATGGTCTGGTAAGACATATTCCTGAAACTGTTCAAAGGTAGACCATAACAAGTCCATTCTGGACTGCAATCTTTCCACTTTGTCTTGGAATAGAGGGCACAAAGTAGCCTGTCTCTGTAAGGCAGCCAAGTCCTGCTGTGAAAGAGAAGGAATTAATGGAACAGGAGGGCTGGGAGGAACAGAGCGGGACTTTGCAAGCTGATCTTGCAACTGCTGGATTTGGGAGGCTTGGTCGGCCACTGTGTCATTAGCAGTCTGTAAAGCTGAAAGCTTGTCATCTAAAAGAACTTGGATTTCTTTCCCTTCACTGGACATCCTCTCCTTCTCTGCTGAAAGGCTAGTAACCTGTGACTGAGCCTCGAATAACTGGGTCTTCAATGAAGAAATCTCATCACTTTGAATGGCAACCAGTTGGGTTTGCTGTTCCATTTGCTTAAATAGATCTGCTAGGGTATCCTTAGCAGAAGCTAACTCAGATGTTGCCTTATGCAATTGGTCTTTGGACTGCATGAGCTCCTCATGGAAAGATGCGTACAGCTGTTGAACACAGGCTGTCACTGACAACTCAATGGAACTTTGAATATCCTTGCAGAGGAAAGGAATGGCATCTCCTGAGACGAGACTGTTTAGGGAGGGAACTGAGATCTCCAAGGATCCTTCTCTATGTGCTCGGAACAGGTTATTGCAAGTGAGATACCCAGGGAGTTCACTGCCAGAAGTAGCAGGAATAGACACTGAGGGAAGTACAGCAGGGGCTTTGTCCGCTACCCGCTGCAAGCGTTTACGCTGTATGACCAGGGGAGGCGGAGAATCATCATCCTCAATGTCAATAGGTACTGACTCTTCTGAAGGTGGAGGAGGAGGTACTGGATCTGATGGAGGAGGTAGAGGCACAGTCTTCTGTAAACCTGAATAGGTCAAGAAGGCAGACAAATAGGATCCATAGGTAACATTGGTAACATTACCCCTCGTGACTTTAACGAAATGCTGATCCATCTTAGTAAGGAGGTATGTGCTCCAATCAATGGCAACTCCTTTTAGCACCATCCTGGAAGCTGTGAAAAGCTCTTTGGACAAATAGTGGGATGGCGTTTTGGCAGGCATGAACCTGTCCTGAAGGAACTGGCACATGGTCTTCCAGACGGGATCAGTAATCATAGAAAACGAAACTCCTGAAGAGTTTATCACTTTTTTAACATCAAGGACTTTCCTTGTCTGCTTCTGCAACAGTTTGAGAATCTCTTCATTAGAGAAGAGCTGACGAGTGGTCACAAAAGGTTCTCCTTTGAAGGGTAAGGACAGAGCCTTCCCTAAGCCTCGAGACGTCAATGTCATAGACATGCCTTGGACTACTCCTGTCTTCTTGCTGTAAGAGGCCAGGAACTCATCACATACGGACGGATCCTCTGGAAGTAATGGAAAAGGAGTGGCCATAAAAGCAGCAAGTCCTGCCTTTGTGAGGGGCTCAAAAGTAAGTAGGGACGAGTAATCCCTACTAACTAGTGGGACGTACTGGATAGGGGGAGGAGCATGAGAAGGCGCCATTCAGATGGTTACACACACACCACAACCACAGACAATAAAAGAGAATGCCTGCAAAGCAACAGACAAAAAACCAAGGATAAGAGAATTACCAATCAAACGTGACTCGACCTACTAACCCCAAACAAACCACATCCTAGAAAAAATTTGACATGACCTTGAGACAAATGCGACCGAAAGCTTCATGCGATGCATCAAACAAACACCCTGAACCCCGTATCAGGCAATAAAAGAAAAAAAACTGCATACCGTACCCGTAACCGTAACAAAGATAAGAAACCAAAACCATACCATATCCGATACATATCAATACGACATCTGTGATAGAACCAAGACTGGACCATGGAAAATAACATTAAGAACTGCGTATACCCATTCCACGAAACGGTTTATTAAAAAGGGGAATGAAGTGCAGTGAGGGGGGATTTAATTTAATGAAGGGTTGATTTTAATCAATTATTAAAAATGGGTGAATTTTTATTAGGTGATAAACCTTAATAAGAAAACGGCGGTTCCTTATTATAAATTTATTTACCAATTATTAGGTTAAACGATGCAGTTATGCGATTCCCGGACTTCGATTCCCGACTGGGTCTCTAAATGCAATTCATTGATTACAAATTAAGGTGATGTGGAGTGCTTTTTTGCCAGCGCGTGCTCATGTGACGGCTGGTTGATTTTAATTAAAAAATTTAAAGTGCCTCTTTAGCGCACGTAGCGCGTGCTAAGTGAATGGCTGGTTGATTTTTAATTTAAAAAAAATGTGTGTTTAGCGCGAATGCGCGTGGAAACGGTGGGTGAATTAAAGGGTTTATTTTAACAATTAATTGTGATTAAGGGGGAAAATAAATAAATAAATAACATAAAATAAATACCTGGAAGGGTGTGTATGTAATGCAGGAATGCGCACAGAAGAATTCCAGTAAAGGAGAAGCAAAAAGCACTGATGAAACAACAATGAGAACACCTTAGCAGATGTGTTAATTTGGTTTATGTTGGTGTTTTTATTTTTATTTATTTTATTTTAGTTTTAGTTGTGATTTTTTTTATGGGGGAATAAATGGAAAATGAGCAAGGGAGGTGAGGGAAATTTTTTAGAAGGTTTTTAGACAATTTTAGAATTTTTTACATTTTTAAAATGAATTTTCTATATGTTTTTGGCAATTTAGAGGTAATTTTAGAAAATATGGAATTTTCTGAAATTATAGGAAAGGCAATTCTTAGCAGACAAAGGTCCAAAAATTGGCAACTGGCAGAAGGGATTTTTAGAATTTTTTTTGAAAATTTTTTATGGAAAAATTAATGTAGTGATTAATTAAGTCACATTAAGCACATTAGTCACATTAGACATAAGTCAGGTTAGTCAGGTTAGTAGGAGTAAGCCAGGTTAGTCTTCCTAAGTCTAGTCAGGTTGGTTAACCTAAGTCTAGTCTGGTTAGTCAGGTAAGTCTACCTAGGTCAGTCTGGGAAGTCTACCTAGGTTAGTTAAGTTAGGTCTACCTAGGTTAGTTAAGTAAGTCTAACTAAGGTCTAACTAGCTCGAGTTAGTTAGGGTAAGTTAGGTCTGTTAAGTTAAGTGGGATTAGGTTAGTGTTAATGAGTTAACTAAGGTTAGTAGCTAACCTTAGGAGGTGGGGGTGGTGGAGGAAAAGGGAGGTGGTGCAGGCGGCGACCAGGCCAGGCAGGCGAGGAGGCGCGACGTGGCGCGGCGTCCAGGCGAGGAGGCGGCGGTTCGAAGGCGGCGAACGCGGCGACGGCGGGGCTGGCGAGGAGGCGCGATGTGGCTCGGCGTCCAGGCGATCCGGGCGGCGACCAGGCAGAGGCTGGCGAGGAGGCGCGACGGCCAGGCGAGGAGGCGCGAGGTGGCGCGGGCGGAGGGCAAGGAGGGGAAGGAGAAGGGGAGGAAGAGGAGGAGAGGGTCGGCAGGAGAGAAGGGAGAGGAGAGAAGGAAGAAGGAGTGAGAAGAGGGAGGAGGGAGAAGGAAGGGAGGAGGAGGTCGTGGAGGGGGGAGGAGAAGGAAGAGAAGGAGAGGATGAGGAGGAGTGGGAGGAGAAGGAAGAGAGAAGGAGAGAAGGTGGAGTTGGAGGAGAAGGAAGAGAGAAGGTGGAGTTGGAGGAGAAGAGGGAGAAGGGAGAGGAAGGAGATGGAGGAGGCGCAGAGACGCACAGAGAGAGAGAGAGAGAGAGAGAGAGAAGAGAGAAAGAAAGAGAAAGAGAGAGAAGAGAGAGAGAGAAGGGACGGTTGGCGGGAGGGGGTATCCGTTTGTTGGTTTATTTTTTTATTTTTATTTTTTTTATTTTTTGTTTAAATAAAAGGTGGGCGGGCAGGGGTAAGGGAGGATGGGCGGGGTCAAGAGGGGGCGGATCCCCGTCCCGCGCACGTGCGCGGGGCGGGGTAAAAAAATTTGCCGTGACGGGATTGAAACGACTCGAGGAAGACGGTACGGGTTTCGCGGACACGACCGGGGCGCGTGGAGACGCGTTAAATCGAAAACGGACGCGTTCACGCGCAAAACGAGCGCGAGAAAAAACGGAAAAATAAAGAAAAATTAATAACTCCCAATCCGGATGTCAAAACGAAATATCGTAAAAACAAAAAGTGGGCAGGACGACAGGGGGGAAACAAGAAAAATATGGGACGAGGATTCCGGGAGGGGTAAAGGGCGGTCACTTGCAAAAAACACAAAAAACGAACCAAAAACGCAATTTAAAAATTAATATCGAAAGATCCGTGCTTCGGAATGAAGTGCAGAAAAAAGGAAAACTGTGCAAAAAGATGTGCCCGACAATCCTATCACGTCAAAACATAATTCCGACTGAGATAAGACACGTTCACATGGGAAAAACCCAAAAAACAAACCCGAAAATGGGATCGAAAATTAATATCGGACAAACCGTTCACCGGAATGACATGCAGTAAGAAGGAAAAATGTCCGTAGGAAGGAGTGGCACAGGGTTATCACGTTAAACCGCAGTTCCGGTGGGAATAGGAGGGGCCCACATGTGAAAAACTCCAAAAATACTCCCGAAAACGCATTTAAAAATTAATAAGTAAAAATCCAGAAGTCGAAAAAGGGTGGAGGAAAAAGGAAAAAGGTAGGGGAAGGCATAGTGGACACGGCTGTCAAATCAAATTGGAATGCTGATGCAAATAGGGCAGGTTCACATGGAAAGATGTCAAAAATACGCACGAAAAAGTCGTGAAAAACCCGGAAAATTAATAACGGACAAACCATGTATCGGAATGATGCGGAATAAAAAGGAAAAATGTCAGGAAAAAAGCGTTGGTCAGGGCTATGATATCAGATCACGGTTTCGAAGCAAGAAAAGTGCATTCACATGGAAAACCGTCTAAATTGCGTAAAATGCTTCAAAAATTAATAACTCAAAAACCGTGCACCGGAATAGGGGTAGGTAAAAATGAAAATAAGACCGTTCAATGGGACGAACAGGGCTATAAGGTTGGATTTGGATTTTGGTGAACGTAAGAGGCATTCACATAGCAGGACCTCAAAATCAGGGAATGAAGGAAAACTGCAAGGAAACAACCCCAAGGGTGGGTGGGAAGGGATCCCATTAGGATAAAAGCAAGTCATGGCATACATGCATGAGCAAAATAAGGCATATGCAGATGAGTATGCAATGTAGACGCGCAGGGACGCGTCCCCACACTTAAGACCTTAACGGATCGGGTTAACCGAGCAACAGGGACCTAGGACCATGCCACAGACCATCCACTAACTTCCCCACACTTAAAACATGACCAGCACGAAGAAACCAAAGTGTAGGGTTAGAAAAACTTGGCCCGTTTCGTCAAGAATCAAGGTTGAGTATCGATGGCACGTCCAATGTGGTTGTTGGCGCTGGAGGAACCAAGGCATCTCTACAGCACACGTTCGTCATGGCAGGGACCACGCGGCCGTACCCAGGGAGGTAGCTGATGGAAGGAATCGCAGGAAATTCGTCGATGATGAGGGATATTGCACTCAACTCACAGTCACTCAAATGAAATGAAAGAACAGTCATTCGCCCCATGACTAATATCACTCGCGGAAGAATGATTAAAACCCATATCTCATACCTGGTTGAGGAATCATCAAAGGGGGAATGGTGCAGAAGGAGTATGCCAGGGTGCACATTTGATGGTGCATTAGTGCGTCCAACCCGTCTGGCATAAGTACAAGGAGGAAGGCAAGGGAGCCTTACAGTGCCGTGTACAGAACAGGGTGACGTGTCTTGTGTTGACGGTAAAGACCCATCCCGTGGGTGCATAGGGAAAGTGGAACATACCTGACTCCAAGTGTCGTAACGTCCCTCAATCTCACCTCTCGGTAATTGATTGAAGAAACTCCAGTCACACTCAGCCCACCCTCTGTCTCACTCTCTGTTGATAGATACAGGAGGGCAGCATTTTCCTGAAACCCATTGATGTAATCCTCACAATCACTTGTGCAAAGGGTGTATGCCTTGTGCGCAGTTGATGGTGCAACAGTGCATCCCGCCCTGTGCCGGCATACGGTGCGAGAAGGAAGGCTAGGGAGCCTTATGGTGCAGTGCACAGAACAAATCGTGCTTTGTGCTTTGAGAGGCCCATCCCGTGCGTGCAACACTTCATTCACACTTCTCACCTCTTATTCGATTTGAAGGAAAAAGACTGGTCTCTCGCCCCATCCTCTGTCTCACTCGTTGTTGATAGATACAGGGGGCAACCATACTCACTTCCCCATCCGGTTAGGATGAAAGCTCACATCACTCAAGGGATTGTCGATGAAGATCGCGTCATCAGTTGTTGAGGAGGCGTACCCAGGGAGGTAGCCATCAAATTCGAACATTGTGTTGGATAGGAACATGTCATCTGCTAGAGGACAGTTAGTCACTTTGCAAAGAGACCCATGACACAGCGTACCAAGGGAGGCAACGTCGGAATTGGATCCTAGGGATATCAATTAATGAATCCATTTTCTGGACTGCTGGGTGTTACCACCTTTTCCACAGCCAGCTTCCCGCCCAAGGGTGTTTACCACCTTTTCTTGAAACGAGGCCTACTATGACAGGGAATTGCTTCCTTTTCTCTCATAACAGATTTGTTTTGTTTTGTTTTTTTTTTTCTTTCTTTTCTTTTTTTTTTTCTATTCCCGAGGGTGTTTCCACCTTTTCTCGAAGAATAGGTCGGCATGACAGGGACCTGAGTCCTTTTCTCCCATGACCGATATGTTTTGTTTTTTTTTTGTTTTTTTCTTCTTCTTTTTTTTATATTGAACAAGGGAATGGTAGAAAGACCATTTGTCAGAATCCACCTCGCCACTGATGCTGGTGGAAAATAGAGGATAAGAGATCAAGGCTAGAAGGGGGGTTTGAGGGGACAGAGGGTTGCGTCCACTTCATCAGGAGTGATTGAAGAACGGCTATCAGAAGTAGCATCATAACAATTACAGTGCCGCGCCAATGAGGGAAAGGATCAAGTGTCCGTAATTGTCAAGATCCCCAAGGAGGGAAATACTTCTTGAGGCGATATCCATTGATCAGAAAGGGATCATCAGAGGCATCCAAGGTCTGTACTTGGACAGAGCCATTAGGGTTGACTGCAAGTACCTTATAGGGGTCCATCCACCACTGTTGGAGCTTGCCAGGAAACTTGCCAAATCGTGAATCATAGACTAGGACGAAATCACCTTCTTTGAACTCCTTGTGCTTGATGAAACTGTCATGGTAAGCCTTGCGTCGAGCTTGCGTGGCTTCCATGCACTGTAGAGCCATCCTACGAATTTCGTCCAAACATTCCAAGTGCAGGAGACGGCGTTGCAGTGAATCATCATCCCCCAAACGCTCTTTGATCGCCACTCTCAAAGAGGGTAATTCTAGTTCAACAGGAAAAACAGCTTCTGTACCATACACCAACTGGAAAGGTGTCTGTCCCGTTGCTGCTTTATGGGAGGTTCTGTACGCCTAGAGGGCCTCTGTAAGTCGACCATCCCAATCACGACGATGTGCAGCGATCGTTCTTGTCAGAATCGAGCAAAGGATGCGATTGGTGACTTCGACTTGGCCGTTGGCTCTGGGGTAATAGGGAGTGGACTTGCGATGGCGGATCTTATACAACTCTGTCAACTCGTCCATGACTTTGTTAAGGAAATGAGTGCCTCTGTCACTTACCAGCTCTAAGGGACTGCCAAAACGGGTGATGATATTCTCGTACATGAACAGGGCCACGCTGTTACCATCGTCCCGCTTGAGGGCTTTAGCTTCACACTTCTTTGTGACATAATCCGTACATACGAGGATGTATCTGTTCTGTTTCCTTCTAGTGGGAGGATCGATCGGACCTACGAAGTCAATGCCCCACTTCTCAAACGGCTTTAAGGGAAGGATAGGTTGCAGTGGCATGGCACTTGTCTTCGTGGGTTTCCCCATTCTTTGACAAGCATCACATCTTTTACAGTAATCATAGGCATCCTTATGAATGGTAGGCCACCAATATCCTGCTAGCAGAGCCTTCCTGGATATAGCTTCTCCTGCAAAGTGACCTCCACATGGCTCGTCGTGGCAAGCCTTCAGAACAATCCCAACCTCATCTCCTGCAACACATCGTCTGAGCACTTCATCTTTGCCTTTCTTGTACAGTGCACCGCCTAGTAGGGTGTATGGGGCTGATTCTAACATGAGCTTCTTCCTTTCCCGACTAGAGATACCAGGAGGGTACTGTTGGGTTGCCAACAGATTAGCAATGTCTGCATACCAGGGAGTTACAGTTTCTACCAAGAATAGGGAAGCATCAGGGAGGTCTGGATCATCCTGCTCCTCGTCTGCTGTTTGTGGGATACGCGACAAATGATCAGCCAGAACATGGGAACGACCGGGCTTAGTAATCACCTCAAAGTCGAACTCCTGGAATAAAAGGAGCCATCTCATCAATCGTCCTTTCACATCTGCTTTGTTCATCAAGAAGGACAGGGCCTCATGATCCACATAAAATTTAAAGTGGGTGGATAGGAGGTAGTGGCGGAACTTCTCCAGGGCAAACACCATTGCCAAGCACTCCAGCTCTGTCACTGTATAGTTCCGTTCCCTATCAGTGACTTTTCGGCTTGCATAATAGATCGGTTGATCCAACTTCGAGGAGCCCTTTTGGCAGAGGACAGCACCTAAGCCTTCAATTGACGCATCAGTGTGTACGTGGAACTCTTTCGTCCAATCAGGAGGTTGCAGGATGGGTGCCTCTATCAGACACTGCTTCAGAGTGTGGAAGGCTTTATCACATTCTACCGTCCAAGTAAACTCTGCATCTTTCCTCAAAATCTTGTGCAAGGAAGTTGCCTTTGTCGCAAAATGGGCTATGAACCTTCTGTAGTAACCCACATGGCCTAGGAATCCCCTCAACTGTTTGAGGTTGGTGGGTGCTGTCAGAGCTGCAATCTTTTCGATCTTTGCAGGGTCTGTTGATATCCCTTGTGCAGAGACAATGTGACCCAACAGAACTCCAGAAGAGACCCCAAAGATGCATTTGTCGGGGTTGAGGGAAATCCCATACTCCCGGCATCGGTCAAAGCATTGTTCCAAATGTCCCCAGTGTTCACTGATCAAACTATAGACACAAAAGTCATCCAAATATACCTCAATAAAGTCGTGCAGATGATTTTGAAATGCAGCCATCATGACTCGTTGGAAAGTAGCAGGGGCATTGCAGAGCCCAAATGGCATCACTCGGTAAGCGTAGGTCCCCCATTCTGTGGTGAAGGTTGTTTTGGATTGGTCTTCTTCTGCGATCTGGACTTGGTTGTATCCGCTGAATCCATCCAGAAGAGAATAAAGTTTATGTCCTGCCACTGTATCCAACAGTTGGTCTGTGAAAGGGATAGGAAAATGATCCTTCTTTGTCTTGGAATTAAGCTTTCGAAAATCCACACATATTCGCAATTTGCCATTCTTCTTGGGTACAACCACAATGGGTGAAACCCATTCACTGTTTGCCACTGGATAGATGAACTCGGCTTCTAGAAGCTTCGACAGCTCCGCTTTCACCAATGTGGAATAATTCGGGTTCATTCGCCTCTGTCGTTGCCGTACTGGCTTGGCATCAGGCTCCAAGTCAATATGATGTTGACATATTGTGGGATCAATCCCCTTTAGGTCTTTGTAAGACCACGCAAACACGTCCAAATTTTCTTTCAACAAGTTGTACAAGGTTAACAACTCCTCTTCTGGGAGACTGCTACCCACCTTCAAGTGGCGTTCAGTGCCTTCTGCATCCACAAAGGTTAACTGCCTTTCACCTTCTACTTCACGGATGAAGGTCCCGCGGACTGCTTCTGGGTAGAGATCCGACTCCTTCAAGGGAGTGGTATCCTCTTCGGATGTCCCACTAGAACTCACTTCTTCTTTTGGTGTAGACTTAGGTTGCTCCTTAAGATGTTGAAATGGAATTAGAGCCGTTCCGGGTTTGGTTTCAAAGTTAATTACCTCTTGGCTTGAAGACTCATCTTCTGAAGATACATCCAGGAACGTCACATAACAGGGACCCTCTGATGCCTGTTGGGTTGGTGGGACTGGTGCTTGTTGGCACGGTGCATCATCATCATCTTTCTTTGACAAAAATAGGTTAGGACGGCAGGAGCCACACTTGAAAGACAGCTTGTTCTTCTTAATCCATTTCTTATAAAGGTTTTGCATATGAGATGATCCATTTACTAGACCAAATGGTACCATTGCCATTCTGTCCCATAGCATGAGCTCATCGGCTTCTGATGCTTCTGGAACTTCTTCCTCAAATGTATCCTCTTCAAGTGGGATAGACTCTTCTAGCTCACTTTCATAATCTTCTTCGTCCATATCATATCCATCCTCTCCTGTCTCTGTCTCTGTCTCTGCGTCTGCTTCTGTCTCTGCTTCTGCTTCTGCTTCTGTCTCTGTAGGAGCTCTGTAACAGAAGAACAGATTCTCTGGTTCCTCTCCTGCCCCTGTCTCTGCTTCTGCTTCTGTCTCTGCTTCTACTTCTGCTTCTGCTTCTGCTTCTGCTTCTGCTTCTGTCTCTGTAGGAGCTCTGTAACAGAAGAACAGATTCTCTGGTTCCTCTCCTGCCTCTGTCTCTAGCTCTGCTTCTGTCTCTGTTTCTACTTCTGCTTCTG